>NC_053024.1:433129048-433288064 GCF_003073215.2 Triticum urartu | reverse complement strand
CATATCATATCACTTATATTGATTGCATGTGATGTTTATCTTTTATGCATCTTATCTTGCTTTGATTGACGGTAGCATTATAAGATGATCTCTCACTAATTATGAAGAAGTGTTCTCCCTGAGTATGCACCGTTGCGAAAGTTCTTCGTGCTGAGACACCACGTGATGATCGGGTGTGATAGGCTCTACGTTCAAATACAACGGGTGCAAAACAGTTGCACACGCGGAATACTCAGGTTATACTTGACGAGCCAAGCATATACAGATATGGCCTCGGAACACGGAGACCGAAAGGTCGAGCGTGAATCACATGGTAGATATGATCAACATAGTGATGTTCACCAATGAAACTACTCCATCTCACGTGATGATCGGACATGGTATAGTTGATTTGGATCACGTAATCACTTGGAGGATTAGAGGGATGTCTATCTAAGTGGGAGTTCTTTAAGTAAATTAATTGAACCTAAATTTATCATGAAACTTAGTACCAGATAGTATCTTGCTTGTTTATGCTTGATTGTAGATAGATGGCTCGTGTTGTTGTTCCGTTGAATTTTAATGCGTTCCTTGAGAAAGCAAAGTTGAAAGATGATGGTAGCAATTACACGGACTGGGTCCGTAACTTGAGGATTATCCTCATTGCTACACAGAAAAATTACGTCCTGGAAGCACCGCTAGGTGCCAGGCCTGCTGCTGGAGCAACACCAGATGTTATGAACGTCTGGCAGAGCAAAGCTGATGACTACTCGATAGTTCAGTGTGCCATGCTTTACGGCTTAGAATCGGGACTTCAACGACGTTTTGAACGTCATGGAGCATATGAGATGTTCCAGGAGTTGAAGTTAATATTTCAAGTAAATGCCCGGATTGAGAGATATGAAGTCTCCAATAAGTTCTATAGCTGCAAGATGGAAGAGAACAGTTCTGTCAGTGAGCATATACTCAAAATGTCTGGGTATAATAATCACTTGATTCAATTGGGAGTTAATGTTCCAGATGATTGCGTCATTGACAGAATTCTCCAATCACTGCCACCAAGCTACAAGAGCTTCATGATGAACTATAATATGCAAGGTATGAATAAGACTATTCCCGAGCTCTTCACAATGCTAAAAGCTGCGGAGGTAGAAATCAAGAAGGAGCATCAAGTGTTGATGGTCAACAAGACCACTAGTTTCAAGAAAAAGGGCAAAGGGAAGAAGAAGGGGAACTTCAAAAAGAACGGCAAGCAAGTTGCTACTCAAGAGAAGAAACCCAAACCTGGACCTAAGACTGAAACTGAGTGCTTCTACTGCAAGTAGACTGGTCACTGGAAGCGGAACTGCCCCAAGTATTTGGCGGATAAGAAGGATGGCAAGGTGAACAAAGGTATATGTGATATACATGTTATTGATGTGTACCTTACTAATGCTCGCAGTAGCACCTGGGTATTTGATACTGGTTCTGTTGCTAATATTTGCAACTCGAAACAGGGACTACGGATTAAGCGAAGATTGGCTAAGGACGAGGTGACGATGCGCGTGGGAAACGGTTCCAAAGTCAATGTGATCGCAGTCGGCACGCTACCTCTACATCTACCTTCGGGATTAATATTAGACCTAAATAATTGTTATTTGGTGCCAGCGTTAAGCATGAACATTATATCTGGATCTTGTTTGATGCGAGACGGTTATTCATTTAAATCTAAGAATAATGGTTGTTCTATTTATATGAGTAATATCTTTTATGGTCATGCACCCTTAAAGAGTGGTCTATTTTTGTTGAATCTCGATAGTAGTGACACACATATTCATAGTGTTGAAGCCAAAAGATGCAGAGTTGATAATGATAGTGCAACTTATTTGTGGCACTATCGTTTAGGTCATATCGGTGTAAAGCGCATGAAGAAACTCCATACTGATGGACTTTTGGAACCACTTGATTATGAATCACTTGGTACTTGCGAACCGTGCCTCATGGGCAAGATGACTAAAACACCGTTCTCCGGTACTATGGAGAGAGCAACAGATTTGTTGGAAATCATACATACAGATGTATGTGGTCCGATGAATATTGAGGCTCGTGGTGGATATCATTATTTTCTCACCTTCACAGATGACTTAAGCAGATATGGGTATATCTACTTAATGAAACACAAGTCTGAAACATTTGAAAAGTTCAAAGAATTTCAGAATGAAGTAGAAAATCATCGTAACAAGAAAATAAAATTCCTACGATCTGATCGTGGAGGAGAATATTTGAGTTACGAGTTTGGTGTACATTTGAAAAATTGTGGAATAGTTTCGCAACTCACACCACCCGGAACACCACAGCGTAATGGTGTGTCCGAACGTCGTAATCATACTTTACTAGATATGGTGCGATCTATGATGTCTCTTACTGATTTACCGCTATCGTTTTGGGGATACGCTCTAGAGACAGCCGCATTCATGTTAAATAGGGCACCATCAAAATCCGTTGAGACGCCGCCTTATGAACTGTGGTTTGGCAAGAAACCAAAGTTGTCGTTTCTGAAAGTTTGGGGCTGCGATGCTTATGTGAAAAAGCTTCAACCTGATAAGCTCGAACCCAAATCGGAGAAATGTGTCTTCATAGGATATCCAAAGGAAACTATTGGATACACCTTCTATCATAGATCCGAAGGCAAGACTTTTGTTGCTAAATTCGGAAACTTTCTGGAGAAGGAGTTTCTTTCGAAAGAAGTGAGTGGGAGGAAAGTAGAACTTGATGAGGTAACTGTACCTGCTCCCTTATTGGAAAGTAGTGCATCACAGAAAACTATTTCAGTGCCACCTACACCAGTTAGTGAGGAAGCTAATGATAATGATCATGAAACTTCAGAACAAGATACTACTGAACCTCGTAGATCAACCAGAGTGAGATCCGCGCCAGAGTGGTACAGAAATCCTGTTCTGGAAGTCATGCTACTAGATCATGATGAGCCTACGAACTATGAAGAAGCGATGGTGAGCCTAGATTCCGCAAAATGGCTTGAAGCCATGAAATCTGAGATGGGATCCATGTATGAGAACAAAGTATGGACTTTGGTTGACTTGCCCGATGATCGGCAAGCAATTGAGAATAAATGGATCTTCAAGAAGAAGACTGACGCTGACGGTAATATTACTGTCTACAAAGCTCGACTTGTCGCAAAAGGTTTTCGGCAAGTTCAAGGGATTGACTATGATGAGACCTTCTCACCCGTAGCGATGCTTAAGTCTTTCCGAATCATGTTAGCAATTGCCGCATTTTATGATTATGAAATTTGGCAGATGGATGTCAAAACTGCATTCCTGAATGGATTTCTGGAAGAAGAGTTGTATATGATGCAACCAGAAGGTTTTGTCGATCCAAAGGGAGCTAACAAAGTGTGCAAGCTCCAGCGATCCATTTATGGAATGGTGCAAGCCTCTCGGAGTTGGAATAAACGTTTTGATAGTGTGATCAAAGCATTTGGTTTTGTACAGACTTTTGGAGAAGCCTGTATTTACAAGAAAGTGAGTGGGAGCTCTGTAGCATTTCTGATATTATATGTGGATGACATATTACTAATTGGAAATGATATAGAATTTCTGGATAGCATAAAGGGATACTTGAATAAGAGTTTTTCAATGAAAGACCTCGGTGAAGCTGCTTACATATTAGGCATTAAGATCTATAGAGATAGATCAAGACGCTTAATTGGACTTTCACAGAGCACATACCTTGACAAAGTTTTGAAGAAATTCAAAATGGATCAAGCAAAGAATGGGTTCTTGCCTGTGTTACAAGGTGTGAAGTTGAGTAAGACTCAATGCCTGACCACTGCAGAAGATAGAGAGAAAATGAAAGATGTTCCCTATGCTTCATCCATAGGCTCTATCATGTATGCAATGCTGTGTACCAGACCTGATGTGTGCCTTGCTATAAGTCTAGCAGGGAGGTAGCAAAGTGATCTAGGAGTGGATCACTGGACAGCGGTCAAGAACATCCTGAAATACCTGAAAAGGACTAAGGATATGTTTCTCATATATGGAGATGACAAAGAGCTCATCGTAAAAGGTTACGTTGATGCAAGCTTTGACACTGATCCGGATGATTCTAAATCGCAAACCGGATACGTGTTTACATTAAACGGTGGAGGTGTCAGTTGGTGAAGTTCTAAACAAAGCGTTGTAGCGGGATCTACATGTGAAGCGGAGTACATAGCTGCTTCGGAAGCAGCAAATGAAGGAGTCTGGATGAAGGAGTTCATATCCGATCTAGGTGTCATACCTAGTGTTGGGTTTCGTAGTAATTTCAAAAAAATTCCTACGCACACGCAAGATCATGGTGATGCATAGCAACGAAAGGGGGAGAGTGTGATCTACGCACCCTTGTAGATCGACAACGGAAGCGTTTGGTTGATGTAGTCATACGTCTCCACGGCCCGACCGATCAAGCACCGAAACTACGGCACCTCCGAGTTCTAGCACACGTTCATCTCGATGACGATCCCCGGACTCCGATCCAGCAAAGTGTCGGGGAAGAGTTCCGTCAGCACGACGGCGTGGTGATGATCTTTATGTACTACCGCCGCAGGGCTTCGCCTAAGCATCGCTACAATATTATCAAGGACTATGGTGGAAGGGGGCACCGCACACGACTAAGAATATGATCACGTGGATCAACTTGTGTGTCTAGGGGTGCCCCCTGCCCCCGTATATAAAGGATCAAGGGGAGGAGGCCGGCCGGCCCTCTATGGCGCGCCAAGGAGGAGTCCTCCTCCTAGTAGGAGTAGGACTCCTACTAGGAGGGGGAAGGAAGTGGGGAGGGAGAGGGAAAGGGGGGCGCCGCCCCCCCTCTCCTAGTCCAATTCGGACCAGGGGGGGAGGAGGCGCGCGGCCCACCTTTGGCTGCCCCTCTCTCTCTCCACTAAGGCCCATATGGCCCATTACTTCTCCCGGGGGGGTTCCGGTAACCCTCCGGCTCTCCGATTTTCTCCGAAATCACCCGGAACACTTCCGGTGTCCGAATATAGCCGTCCAATATATCAATCTTTATGTCTCGACCATTTCGATACTCCTCGTCATGTCCGTGATCACATCCGGGACTCCGAACTAACTTCGGTACATCAAAACTCACAAACTCATAATATAACTGTCATCGAAACCTTAAGCGTGCGGACCCTACGGGTTCGAGAACAATGTAGACATGACCGAGACACGTCTCCGGTCAATAACCAATAGCGGAACCTGGATGCTCATATTGGCTCCTACATATTCTACGAAGATCTTTATCGGTCAGACCGCATAACAACATACGTTGTTCCCTTTGTCATCGGTATGTTACTTGCCCGAGATTCGATCGTCGGTATCTCAATACCTAGTTCAATCTCGTTACCGGCTAGACTCTTTACTCGTTTCGTAATACATCATCTCGCAACTAACTCATTAGTTGCAATGCTTGCAAGGCTTATGTGATGTGCATTACCGAGAGGGCCCAGAGATACCTCTCCGACAATCGGAGTGACAAATCCTAATCTCGAAATACGCCAACCCAACATGTACCTTTGGAGACACCTGTAGAGCACCTTTATAATCACCCATTTACGTTGTGACGTTTGGTAGCACACAAAGTGTTCCTCCGGCAAACGGGAGTTGCATAATCTCATAGTCATAGGAACATGTATAAGTCATGAAGAAAGCAATAGCAACATACTAAACGACCGGGTGCTAAGCTAATGGAATGGGTCATGTCAATCAGATCATTCACCTAATGATGTGATCCCGTTAATCAAATAACAACTCCTTGTTCATGGTTAGGAAACATAACCATCTTTGATTAACGAGCTAGTCAAGTAGAGGCATACTAGTGACACTCTGTTTGTCTATGTATTCACACATGTATTATGTTTCCGGTTAATACAATTCTAGCATGAAAAATAAACATTTATCATGATATAAGGAAATAAATAAATAACTTTATTATTGCCTCTAGGGCATATTTCCTTCAGTCTCCCACTTGCACTAGAGTCAATAATCTAGATCACATCACCATGTGATTAACATCGATAGTTCACATCATCATGTGATTAACACCCATAGTTCACATCGCCATGTGACCAACACCCAAAGGGTTTACTAGATTAAGTAATCTAGTTCACATCGCTATGTGATTAACACCCAAAGAGTACTAAGGTGTGATCATGTTTTGCTTGTGAGAGAATTTTAGTCAACGGGTCTGCCATATTCAGATCCGTATGTATTTTGCAAATATCTATGTCAACAATGCTCTGCACGGAGCTACTCTAGCTAATTGCTCCCACTTTCAATATGTATCCAGATTGAGACTTAAAGTTATCTAGATCAGTGTCAAAACTTGCATCGATGTAACTCTTTACGATGAACCTTTTGTCACCTCCATAATCGAGAAACATATCCTTATTCCACTAAGGATAATTTTGACCGCTGTCCAGTGATCTACTCCTAGATCACTATTGTACTCCCTTGCCAAAATCAGTGTAGGGTATACAATAGATCTGGTACACAGCATGGCATACTTTATAGAACCTATGGCTGAGGCATAGGGAATGACTTTCATTCTCTTTCTATCTTCTGCCATGGTCGGGCTTTGAGTCTTACTCAATTTCATACCTTGTAACACAGGTAAGAACCCTTTCTATGACTGGTCCATTTTGAACTACTTCAAAATCTTGTCAAGGTATGTACTCATTGAAAAAAACTTTATCAAGCGTCTTGATCTATCTCTATAGATCTTGATGCTCAATATGTAAGCAGCTTCACCGAGGTCTTTCTTTGAAAAACTCCTTTCAAACACTCCTTTATGCTTTGCAGAATAATTCTACATTATTTCCGATCAACAATATGTCATTCACATATACTTATCAGAAATGTTGTAGTGCTCCCACTCACTTTCTTGTAAATACAGGCTTCACCACAAGTCTGTATAAATCTATATGCTTTGATCATACTATCAAAACATTTATTCCAACTCCGAGATGCTTGCACCAGTCCATAGATGGATTGCTGGAGCTTGCTTATTTTGTTAGCACCATTAGGATTGACAAAAACTTTCTGGTTGCATCATATACAACTCTTTCTTTAAGAAATCCATTAAGGATTGCAGTTTTGTTATCCATTTGCCAGATTTCATAAAATGCGGCAATTGCTAACATGATTTGGACAGACTTTTAAGCATCGATACGAGTGAGAAAATCTCATCGTAGTCAGCACCTTGAACTTTGTCGAAAACCTTTTGCGACAATTCTAGCTTTGTAGATAGTAACACTACTATCAGCGTCCGTCTTCCTCTTGAAGATCCATTTATTTTCTATGGCTTGCCGATCATTGGGCAAGTCAACCAAAGTCCATACTTTGTGCTCATACATGGATCCCATCTCAGATTTCATGGCCTCAAGCCATTTTGTGGAATCTGGGCTCACCATCGCTTCTTCATAGTTCACAAGTTCGTCATGGTCTAGTAACATGACTTCCAGAACAGGATTACCGTACCACTCTGGTGCGGATCTCACTCTGGTTTACCTACGAGATTCGGTAGTAACTTGATCTGAAGTTACATGATCATCATCATTAGCTTCCTCACTAATTGGTGCAGAAGTCACAGGAACAGATTTCTGTGATGAACTACTTTCCAATTATGGAGCAGGTACAGTTACCTCATGAAGTTCTACTTTCCTCCCACTCAGTTCTTTCGAGAGAAACTCCTTCTCTAGAAAGGATCCATTCTTAGCAACGAATGTCTTGCCTTCAGATCTGTGATAGAAGGTGTACCCAACTGTCTCCTTTGGGTATCCTATGAAGACATATTTCTCCGCTTTGGGTTTGAGCTTATCAGGATGAAACTCTTTCATATAAGCATCGCAACCCCAAACTTTAAGACACGACAACTTTGGTTTCTTGCCAAACCACAGTTCATATGGTGCCGTCTCAACGGATTTAGATGGTGCCTTTTTTAACGTGAATGCAGCTGTCTCTAATGCATAACCCCAAAACTATAGTGGTAAATCGGTAAGAAACATCATAGTTTGCACTATATCCAATAAAGTACGGTTATGACGTTCGGACACACCATTATGCTGTGGTGTTCCAGGTGGCATGAGTAGTGAAACTATTTCACATTGTTTTAACTGAAGACCAAACTCATAACTCAAATACTCTTCTCCATGATCAGATCGTAGAAACTTTATTTTCTTGTTACGATGAATTCACTCTGAAATTCTTTGAACTTTTCAAATGTTTCAGACTTATGTTTCATCAAGTAGATATACTCATATTTGCTCAAATCATCTGTGAAGATCAGAAAATAATGATACCTGTCACGAGTCTCAATATTCATCGGACCACATACATTAGTATGTATGATTTCCAACAAATTTGTTGCTCGCTCCATTGTTCCGAAGAACGGAGTCTTAGTCATCTTGCCCATGAGGCATGGTTCGCAAGCATCAACTGATTCATAATCAAGTGATTCCAAAAGCCCATCAACATGGAGTTTCTTCATGCGCTTTACACCAATATGACCTAAACAGCAGTGCCACAAATAAGTTGCACTATCATTATTAAATTTGCATCTTTTGGTTTCAATATTATGATTATGTGTATTACTACGATCGAGATCCAACGAACTATTTTCATTGGGTGTGTAACCATATAAGGTTTTATTCATGTAAACAGAACAACAATTTATTCTCTTACTTAAATGAATAACCGTATTACAATAAACATGATCAAATCATATTCATGCTCAACGCAAACACCAAATAACACTTATTTAGGTTCAACACTAATCCCAAAAGTATAGGGAGTGTGCGATGATGATCATATCAATCTTGGAACCACTTCCAACACACATCGTCACTTCACCCTTAACTAGTCTCTGTTTATTCTGCAACTCCCGTTTTGAGTTACTAATCTTAGCAACTGAACTAGTATCTATTACTGAGGGGTTGCTATAAACACTAGTAAAGTACACATCAATAACATGTATATCAAATATACTTATGTTCACTTTGCCATCCTTCTTATCCGCCAATCACTTGGGGTAGTTCTGCTTCCAGTGACCAGTCCCTTTGCAGTAGAAGCACTTAGTCTCAGGCTTAGGATCAGACTTGGGCTTCTTCACTTGAGCAGCAACTTGCTTGCTGTTCTTCTTGAAGTTCCCCTTCTTCCCTTTGCCCTTTTCTTGAAACTAGTGGTCTTGTCAACCATCAACACTTGATGTTTTTCTTGATTTCTACCTTCGTTGATTTCAGCATCACGAAGAGCTTGGGAGTTGTTTCCGTTATCCCTTGCATATTATAGTTCATCATGAAGTTCTACTAACTTGGTGATGGTGACTAGAGAATTCTGTCAATCACTATCTTATCTGGAAGATTAACTCCCACTTGATTCAAGCGATTGTAGTACCTAGATAATCTGAGCACATGCTCACTAGTTGAGCGATTCTCCTCCATCTTTTAGCTATAGAACTTGTTGGAGACTTCATATCTCTCAACTCGGGTATTTGCTTGAAATATTAACTTCAACTCCTGGAACATCTCATATGGTCCATGACGTTCAAAACGTCTTTGAAGTCCCGATTCTAAGCCATTTAAGTATGGTGCACTAAACTATCAAGTAGTCATCATATTGAGCTAGCCAAACGTTCATAACGTCTGCATCTGCTCCTGCAATAGGTCTGTCACCTAGCGGTGCATCAAGGACATAATTCTTCTGTGCAGCAATGAGGATAAACCTCAGATCACGGATCCAATCCGCATCATTGCTACTAACATCTTTCAACACAATTTTCTCTAGGAACATATCAAAATAAACACAGGGAAGCAACAACGCGAGCTATTGATCTATAACGTAATTTGCAAAATACTACCAGGACTAAGTTCATGATAAATTTAAGTTCAATTTAATCATATTACTTAAGAACTCCCACTTAGATAGACATCCCTCCAATCCTCTAAGTGATTACATGATCCAAATCAACTAAACCATCTCCGATCATCACGTGAGATGGAGTAGTTTCATTGGTGAACATCGCTATGTTGATCATATCTACTATATGATTCACGCTCGACCTTTCGGTCTCCGTGTTCCGAGGCCATATCTGTATATGCTTGGCTCGTCAAGTATAACCTGAGTATTCCACGTGTGCAACTGTTTTGCACCCGTTGTATTTGAACGTAGAGCCTATCACACCCGATCATCACGTGGTGTCTCAGCACGAAGAACTTTCGCAACGGTGCATACTCAGGGAGAACACTTCTTCATAATTAGTGAGAGATCATCTTATAATGCTACCGTCAATCAAAGCAAGATAAGATGCATAAAAGATAAACATCACATGCAATCAATATAAGTGATATGATATGGCCATCATCATCTTGTGCTTGTGATCTCCATCCTCGAAGCACCGTCGTGATCACCATCGTCACCGGCGCGACACCTTGATCTCCATCGTAGCATCGTTGTCGTCTCGCCAATCTTATGCTTCCACGACTATCGCTACCTCTTAGTGATAAAGTAAAGCATTACAGCGCGATTGCATTGCATACAATAAAGCGACAACCATATGGCTCCTGCCAGTTGCCGATAACTCGGTTACAAAACATGATCATCTCATACAATAAAATTTAGCATCATGTCTTGACCATATCACATCACAACATGCCCTGCAAAAACAAGTTAGACGTCCTCTACTTTGTTGTTGCATGTTTTACGTGGCTGCTACGGGCTTAAGCAAGAACCAATCTTACCTACGCATCAAAACCACAACGATAGTTTGTCAAAACCACATACGGGCTTAAGCAGTATGACTTATATCGCCCACAACTCACTTGTGTTCTACTCGTGCATATAACATCAACATATAAAACCTAGGCTCGGATGCCACTATTGGGGAACGTAGTAATTTCAAAAAATTTCCTACGCACACGCAAGATCATGGTGATGCATAGCAACGAGAGGGGGAGAGTGTGATCTACGTACCCTTGTAGATCGACAACGGAAGCGTTAACTTGGTTGATGTAGTCGTACGTCTCCACGGCCCGACCGATCAAGCACCGAAACTATGGCACCTCCGAGTTCTAGCACACGTTCAGCTCGATGACGATCCCCGGACTCCGATCCAGCAAAGTGTCGGGGAAGAGTTCCATCAGCACGATGGTGTGGTGACAATCTTGATGTACTATCGTCGCAGGGCTTCGCCTAAGCACCGCTACAATATTATCGAAGACTATGGTGGAAGGGGGCACCGCACACGGCTAAGAATATGATCACGTGGATCAACTTGTGTGTCAAGGGGTGCCCTCTGCCCCTGTATATAAAGGATCAAGGGGAGGAGGCCGGCCGGCCCTCTATGGCGCGCCAAGGAGGAGTCCTCCTCCTAGTAGGAGTAGGACTCCTACTAGGAGGGGCAAAGAACTGGGGAGGGAGAGGGAAAGGGGGGCGCCGCCCCCCCTCTCCTAGTCCAATTCGGAGCAGGGGGGAGGAGGCGTGTGGCCCACCTTTGGCTGCCCCTCTCTCTCTCTCCACTAAGGCCCATATGGCCCATTACTTCTCCTCGGGGGGGTTCCCGTAACCCTCTGGCTCTCCGGTTTTCTCCGAAATCACCCGGAACACTTCTGGTGTCCGAATATAGCCGTCCAATATATCAATCTTTATGTCTCGACCATTTCGAGACTCCTCGTCATGTCCGTGATCACATCCGGGACTCCAAACTAACTTCGGTACATCAAAACTCATAAACTCATAATATAACTGTCATCGAAACCTTAAGCATGCGGACCCTACGGGTTCGAGAACAATGTAGACATGACCGAGACACGTCTCCGGTCAATAACCAATAGCGGAACCTGGATGCTCATATTGGCTCCTACATATTCTACGAAGATCTTTATCGGTCAGACCGCATAACAACATACGTTGTTCCCTTTGTCATCGGTATGTTACTTACCCGAGATTCGATCGTCGGTATCTCAATACCTAGTTCAATCTCATTACCGGCAAGTCTCTTTTCTCATTCCGTAATACATCATCTCGCAACTAACTCATTAGTTGCAATGCTTGCAAGGCTTATGTGATGTGCATTACCGAGAGGGCCCAGAGATACCTCTCCGACAATCGGAGTGACAAATCCTAATCTCGAAATACGCCAACCCAACATGTACCTTTGGAGACACCTGTAGAGCACCTTTATGATCACCCATTTACGTTGTGACATTTGGTAGCACACAAAGTGTTCCTCCGGCAAACGGGAGTTGCATAATCTCATAGTCATAGGAACATGTATAAGTCATGAAGAAAGCAATAGCAACATACTAAACGACCGGGTGCTAAGCTAATGGAATGGGTCATGTCAATCAGATCATTCACCTAATGATGTGATCCTGTTAATCAAATAACAACTCCTTGTTCATGGTTAGGAAACATAACCATCTTTGATTAACGAGCTAGTCAAGTAGAGGCATACTAGTGACACTCTGTTTGTCTATGTATTCACACATGTATTATGTTTCCGGTTAATACAATTCTAGCATGAATAATAAACATTTATCATGATATAAGGAAATAAATAATAACTTTATTATTGCCTCTAGGGCATATTTCCTTCAGTATTGCATACTGGAGAGCGCTTGTGTGGCCCGTATATGGATCTAGTTACGTCGTCCTTTTGATGCGAGCCCTCGCGTGGATCGCGTACTGGCTTATGTGCGGCGTCGTTTGCCGCTCTATATTGGCCACGAGGTCATCTATCCGACTAGATGGCCATTTTGTTTTCTAATTGCGGGGGATCTAAGGCCTCCTCGTGGAATTCGGGTAGCAACTTTTGCTTCGGGTAGCTCTTGGTGTGGCGATTACCGCCGTACTTCACTGCAGTGTAGAGTACTTCACTCCATCTGATTCTGAGTGTGTCTTGCGCAGCCCTAAGCCTTTGCTTCTGCTTTTTTAGACTCCTCGCAGTGGCAACAAGCCTTTGATGGGCATTCTGTTGCTCCGGGCGCCTGTCCGGTGTGATGTCGTCCGGACTGTTATCTTCGATGGAGTCGGGTTGTTCGGTTTGATTCTCCGTGTTGCCCTAGTCGGGTGATGGTTCACCCTGCTCTATCGCTGGGTCTATATGACCGCTGTTTCTGCCGAGGCGGGATTTGGAGCGGCGCTTACGCCGCCGCTTTGACTGCTTCTCGAGGGAACAACCCTTCGTTGCGCACTTCTGTTCCTCGTCGTCGCTTTCTTTGGGTGTGTCCACCATGTGTACATCATATGATGAAGTGGGCGTCCAGTGCCCTATGGGCAGTGGTTCCTGCTCGTCTCTTGCATCGTCATCCATACCGTCGATGTCTTCGGAGTCAAGGTCGAGCATGTCGGTTAAGTCGTCGACAGTGGCTACTAAGTGGGTGGTGGGTGGGCGGCGAATTTCTTCGTCATCCGCATCCCAATCCTGTCGAACATCGTTTGGCCAGGACTCTCCTGACAAGGAGAGAGACCTTAATGAGTTCAGTATGTCGCCGAAGGGCGAGTGCTGAAAGATATCCGCGGAGGTAAACTCCATGATCGGCGCCCAATCGGATTCGATAGGCACGGGGCGCAGGCGGTTGGGAGTCTGTGGCCGGGGAGGAATCCGGTAGTTCGGCGTCACGGCTCTCGTGAAGGGTAAGATCGATACTCGGCTCGATCGCCCATGAGAGTGTGGCCTCCGTGGCGGGGTCTATCCACCCGTCCATGGATGGCGCAGCTGGATCCAAATTGAGGGTCGGAGCGGTTGCCGGTGCGATCTCCTGAACACTGTCTGATGGTAGAGCTAAATCATACTCATCGTGACCGTGTGGCGCACAAGGCAGGGGCTCGAATTCGTTGAAGATCAAGTCTTCGCGGATATCGGCCGTGTAGTTTAAGCTTCCAAACCTGACATGGTGGCCAGGGGCATAACTCTCGATCTGCTCCAGATGGCCAAGCAAGTTGGCCCGCAGTGCAAAGCCTCCGAACACAAAGATCTGCCCGGGTAGAAAAGTCTCACCCTGGACTGCATCGCTATCGATGATCGAAGGAGCCATCAAGCGTAACGGCGACGACACAGAGGAACTCTCAATGAAAGCACCAATGTCGGTGTCAAAACCGGCGGATCTCGGGTAGGGGGTCCCGAACTGTGCGTCTAACGTGGATGGTAACAGGAGGCATGGGACACGATGTTTTACCCAGGTTCGGGCCCTCTTGATGGAGGTAAAACCCTACGTCCTGCTTGATTATTCTTGATAATATGAGTAGTACAAGAGTTGATCTACCACGAGATCGGAGAGGCTAAACCCTAGAATCTAGCCTATGGTATGATTATATGTTGTCCTACAGACTAAAACCCTCCGGTTTATATAGACACCGGAGGGGGCTAGGGTTACACAAGCTCGGTTACAAAGGAGGAGATATACATATCTGTATCGCCTAGCTTGCCTTCCGCGCCAAGTAGAGTCCCATCCGGACACGGGACGAAGTCTTCAATCTTGTATCTTCATAGTCCAACAGTCCGGCCATAGGATATAGTCCGGCTGTCCGGAGACCCCCTAATCCAGGACTCCCTCACAAGGTATCAATCCTGTAGGAGACAACGCGCAAGTAACCAAATACTTGCACAAACAATCAACAACTTGCACCCCACGCGATAAAGAGGTTGTCAAACCCTTCACGATTAATTGCAAACGTGAGATCTGATGGAGATAGATAAACAATAAAGTAAAATATTTTTGGTTTATAGATCTTAAAAGATTGCAAAATAGTAGATTGGAAACTTATATGATGGAAAATAGAATATTATATGATGGAAAATAGAAGATTATATGATGGAAAATAGACCCGGGGGCCATAGGTTTCACTAGAGGCTTCTCTCAAGATAGAAAATATTACGGTGGGTGAACAAATTACTGTCGAGCAATTGATAGAAAAGCACAAAGTTATAACGATATCTACAAATGATCATGAATATAGGCATCACATCCGTGTCAAGTAGACCGACTCCTGCCTACATCTACTACTATTACTTCACACATTGACCGACTCCTGCCTGCATCTAGAGTATTAAGTTCATGAAGAACAGAGTAACGCATTAAGTAAGATGACATGATGTAGAGGAATAAACTCAAGAAATATTATGTAAACCCCATATTTTTATCCTCGATGGCAGCAATACAATATGTGCCTTGATGTCCCTACTGTCACTGGGAAATGACACTGTAAGATTGAACCCAAAGCTAAGCACTTATCCCATTGCAAGAAAAACCAATCTAGTTGGCCAAACCAAATCGATAGTTCGAAGAGACTTGCAAAGATATCAAATCAGACGTATAAGAATTCAGAGCAGATTCATATAATATTCATAGATAAGCTAATCATAAATCCGGAATTCATCTGATCTCGACAAACACACCCGCAAAAGAAGATTACATCGGATAGATCTCCAAGAACATCGAGGAGAACATGGTATTGAGGATCAAAGAGAGAGAAGAAGCCATCTAGCTACTAGCTATGGACCCACAGGTCTGAGGTAAAGTACTCACGCTTCATCGGAAGGGCAATAGAGTTGATGTATAAGCCCTCCATGATCGAATCCCCCTCCGGCAGGATGCCGGAAAAGGCCACAAGATGGGAACTCACGGGAACAGAAGGTTGTTGTGGTGGAAAAGTGTTTTCGTTGCTCTCCTGGTTGGTTTTGGAATATATGAGAATATATAGGCAGAAGAAATAGGTGGGTGGAGTCACGAGGGGCCCATAAGGGTGGGGGCACACCCTACCCCCTGGGCGCGCCCTCCATCCTTGTAGCTGCCTTGTGGCTTCCATGACATGCACTCCAACTCCTCTGGATGTCTTCTGGTCCAAGAAAAATCATCGCGAAAGTTTCATTCCATTTGGACTCCGTTTGGTATTCCTTTTCTGCGAAACTCTAAAACAAGGAAAAAAATAGAAATTTTCACTGGGCTCTAGGTTAATAGGTAGTCCCAAAAATCATATAAAATAGCATATTGATGCATATTAAACATCCCAAATGGATAATATAATAGCATGGAACAATCAAAAATTATAGATACGTTGGAGACATATCAAGCATCCCCAAGCTTAATTTCTGCTCGTCCTCGAGTAGGTAAATGATAAAAACAGAATTTTTTATGTGGAATGCTACCTAACATACTTATCCATGTAATTTATTTATTGTGGCATGAATTTTCAGATCCGTATGATTCAAAACAAAATTTTAATATTGACATAAGAACAATAATACTTCAAGCATACTAACAAGGCAATTATGTCTTCTCAAAATAACATGGCCAAAGAAAGCTTATCCCTACAATATCATATTGTCTGGCTATGCTCCATCTTCATCACACAAAATATTTAAATGATGCACAACACCGATGACAAGCCAAGCAATTGTTTCATACTTTCGATGTTCTCAAACTTTTCAACTTTCACACAATACATGAGCCAACTCCCTAGGGCAATTTGAGGAAGCCCATCATTGGTATATACAAGCCAAGTTCTATAATGAAAAATTCCCACTAGTATATGAAAGTGACAATATAGGAGACTCTCAATCATGAAGATCATGGTGCTACTTTGAAGCACAAGTGTGGCAAAAGGATAGTAACATTGTCCCTTCTCTCTTTTTCTCTCATTTTTTTATTTTTTCGGGCCTACTTTTATTTATTTGGCCTTTTCTCTCCCTTTTTTTTATTTCCTCACATGGGACAATGCTCTAATAATGAAGATCGTCACACTTTTATTTACTTACAACTCAAGAATTACAACTTGATACTTAGAACAAAATATGACTCTATGTGAATGCCTCCGGCGGCGTACCGGGATGTGCAATGAATCAAGAGCGACATGTATAAAAATGATGAATAATGGATTTGCCACAAATACGATGTCAACTACATGATCATACAAAGCAATATGACAATGATAGTGTGTGTCATAATAAACAGAACGGTGGAAAGTTGCATGGCAATATATCTCGGAATGGCTATGGAAATGCCATAATAGGTAGGTATGGTGGCTGTCTTGAGGAAGGTATATGGTGGTTTTATGGTACCAAAAATTGCGCGGTACTAGAGAGGCTAGCAGAGGTGGAAGGGTGAGAGTGCGTATAATCCATGGACTCAACATTAGTCATAAAGAACTCACATACTTATTGCAAAAATCTATTAGTCATCGAAACAAAGTACTACGTGCATGCTCCTAGGGGGATAGATTGGTAGGAAAAGACCATCACTCGTCCCCGGCCGCCACTCATAAGGAAGACAATCAAAAAATATCTCATGCTCCAACTTCGTTACATAACAGTTCACCATACGTGCATGCTACGGGACTCACAAACCTTAACACAAGTATTTCTCAAATTCACAACTGCTGACTAGCATGACTCTAATATCACGATCTTCATTTCTCAAAACAACCATAAGGAATCAAACTTCTCATAGTACTCAATGCACTTTATATGAAAGTTTTTATTATATCCATCTTGGATGCCTATCATACTAGGACTAATTTTATAACCAAAGAAAATTACCATGCTGTTTAGAGACTCTCAAAATAATATAAGTGAAGCACGAGACTTCATCAATTTCTATAAAATAAAGCCACCGTCGTGCTATAAAAAGATATAAGTGAAGCACTAGAGCAAAATTGCCTAGCTCAAAAGATATAAGTGAAGCACATAGAGTATTGAACATATAAACCCTCCTAGACTGCTAGGCAGGACCGCGCCATCCATGTCACCCCATAATCGATGTGCCACTGCTTGTAAATTATGCACCCCGCCGAGGGCATTTTAGTCTTTTCAGTGGGCCAAGGGCATTTTAGTCTTTTCAGCGGGCCAAAAAGGCAGGCAGCGCGGGCAGGAGCGAGACCGTGCAGACTGCGTCTGCAGGAGCGAGACTGCGTCTGGAAGGAGCGAGACTGCGTCTTCCCCACCAACCCTAGCCGCGTCCTCACCTCCTCCTCCATCCGCGCACCTCGATGGCGACCCCATGGAGGGCGGCCGGGTCAGAGCGCTCCCCCGCGTCCCTCCTTCCCCACTCGGCGCTCTCTACTCCCAGCGCAGCTGCCGCCTCCCTCCGCTCTTCCCATCTTGCTAGAGCCGCCACACCCGGAGGTGACCGGAGTCGCTCCATCTCGAGCTGCTCATTCCCTTCTCTCCCCCGACGACCGGTGCAGGAGATAGAAAGAGGAGAGGGAGGTGTGGCGGCGGACGGGAGAGGGTCGACCTCGCGGTCGGTGGCGCCTTGATCTGAGAGAAAGACGAGAGGGAGGTGTGGCGGTGGACGGGAGAGGGCCGACCTCGCAGTAAGTGGCGGCTCGATCTCTACAAGAAAGAAGGGGTTTGAACTCCTCCCCTGTGTAAGCTCCTTCTCCTAATTCCTATCTCCTTAAATTAATTTATATTTCGCAGTTAGGGTTTCAGTGTTTGGTTTTAATGATGGGTGTGCAGGAGCATGGGAGGGTGAGAAGAACAGAGGTGGAGGTAGGACCGCGATGCCGGAGCTCTAGGCATCGCTCGCGTTGTCGTGGAGTGGAGAAGTGTCGCCGGCCATGACTGATGGTCGTTGCTCACCGGTCGTCGTCCCCTGTCCCCAATCCAGGTTGCAAGTCCTCACACCACCCACCCCCTACCTCTTGATCCCCCCAATTCTCTGGTAATCTGATTTCGATTTCTTTATTTTTGTAAACATGATGTGCAGATCTGAGAAAGAAGAGGATAGGAAGTATCATCAGGAAGAGTTTGATGAAGGTGTACTCTCTCTCTCTCTCTCTCAAAGTCAAGTTTTTTCTGCATTATGATATTTGTTTGTTTTAGCCATGTTTAGATTAGTTTCTATGTATGCCAACTATTTTGTTTGTTTATATTCCAGCGACCTATGTTCCATACTGAATGCATATTTGTGCAGTGGTTCTTAGTTATATTCTGATAAAGAGAGAAAGAATTTGGAATAGAGATATAAGGCCTTAGATTTTTTGCCTCCAACAGAAGAAATGATTCATGTGTGCCTCCCTTTTTGTTATATCTTACATACTTTTTTACCTGGGCAGATATCACATAATCATGGTTGGCAGCTAATATCCAAAATTTTAGTGTTGTCAGTACACTGAGGTTTATCTTATTTTGGTAAAGGTTTTGTCTATCAAGAACTACATATGCTCGACATGGTGTCGTGGTATGTATAGTTGTTGTGGAGCCTGCTGGTATTCTCGCCTTCCACTGCCTCTTTCCCCTCTCTGTATGAACCCTTTCCTCATTTGTTTTTGTTCGTGATATACTTTGCTTGTTTTGGCTCCTTTTAATTGATGCACTATTCTATCTATTTTTGTGTACTCAGGTGCCTATGCGAGCTACATTGGAAGAATCCATGTATTTAGTTGTGGCATGTTTGGCAGCTACAGCAGCTTGATAATTAATTAGTTCTCATCCAAGGTGATTTACTTCTCCCCTTTATGTATAATGGATGGATGTATGTGGTGGTTGGTTGTCATTACTGAAGCAAGAGTTGGCTGGAGTGATTTATCTTGCTAATGAAAATTTGTACATTTCCATTTATTTTCCGCTTATCCATTTGTTTTGTATAATATATGGATGTTGTAGGATAAAGATGAACTAAAAATTTATAGCATGTACAGAGCTGGACAAAGCTTATGAATGTACCATGGGAACACAGAGTTCACTTAAATTAATATTGTGCTTGCTTATTTGAACCATCTTTTCTTTCTTACAATAGGGGGGTTTATTCACAAGGCTTATCTTGTGGTGTGTCGGCAGCGCGACTGTACGCCACTGTTATTAGGTTGTTTCATTTCTACAGCAACACAGGCAATGCTTATGTATTGCACATATTTTTATTTCTTTTGATTTTGCCTTGGTTTTATTTATGCCTATAGCCTCATGTATGGGATCCTATTTCAGGGCACCGTTTTCAATGGTTAGTTGAGGTGCTTTTGGTTTTCTGAATGAGTACATAGGTAATGTTCAAGATGCCCTGTCCTTATTTTTTAGATGTTTACTTTGGTTATTGTTCTCATTTTGGTGCTCCTTGGCCTCTTTCTGTCAGTGCAGATCTTCTTTTTAAATAGCACGGATAGAGGACCAGAAAAGAGATACTTTTCTTGTTGGTGCACTTGCAAGTATATGCGGATCTGCACCTAAGATTTCCTTGCCATTGGCTGGCTGTCCTTTTCTTTTGCTAGGTCATCAACTTGCTTTCAACTTGAGCAGGATTTGCTGCAACCTCCTGTTTGTGACGTGTGCCACCAAAGGTATCCTTCTCTCTGTCCTGATTCTAATTCTCTGCCATCTCCATCTACATATGCCTGTGATTGCCTACTTTGTTTCTACCCAAACAACATATGTGTGTATGCTGGTGAAGTGAGAGAAATTAAGCGGGGGATAAAGAGTGATAGACAAAACACTAGGGGGGAAGATAGCTAGACATCAAATGTTGTAGTATATAGGCTGTTAAAATCGATTGTTACTCTCCTGTTAATTAAATGTCCATTTGATGATTTATGTTCTATGCTTTATATGCATCACATTATATCCTACGACTAACCTTCACGTTTACCTTTTCCTGTTCATGGAAAATGTAATAGTTGGGAGGGTTAACTAGAAAGCTTGAGTATATCTATCAATCTGATCTGTATAGAATAACTACACAGGACAGAATGTGCTCACATGATATTAATGCATAAATTTTATAATTAAGCATAGGTTCAGATTATCTAGAGACTCAGAGTTTAGTAACTCAAGCGCATAAGACTGCATGCTATATCCATGGCAGGCAGTATCTTCTATGCATAGGACCATTTTTTAAGACACGCATAATCATTTTTCCTAGGCATTTTTCTAACAAAATAAAAACCTGAAACTAATTTCCATTTAACATAAACTCTAATATCTATATCATACAGACGTTTTAGACATGTATATTTGTTCACCAACCATTTATTTTCTATTGAAATGAATGGTATTACTTTATTTTCAATTTCCTAAATCTATATTATACTTCTATTGCAATATAATATAATATAACAAGGCATGGTCAGTTGGAAACCTTATTCGCATATGAATAGGCCCAAAGGAGTTATGAGGTATTGATACTCCTCTCAATCTGCTCTAATCTGGTTCACCGATATCCTGAAGGAATTATACCATCCTATATCTTTTTTCTGATTTTGGTTGGATACCTGCTTAGATGGGTGAAGTTTTAACCCATCTTTTATTGCTTGAAGGTGTATTTGTTGGGTTCCTCTTGGCGTGTTGAACAAAAATTGGCGTTCATCACTGATATTTAAAGATGGTTTGATCAGTATTAGGGAAAACCCATAGATGGAAGGGGTGAGAGCATGGTACCCTGTCTCTTCCTATTTTTCCGTTCTTATAGTATTACTTTGAGGCATTTTTTATAGCAAAAGAATCAGATTGAACATTTAATATCCTTATTCCTTATCACGCTATGCAGAGGCCCTTAGGTTTGCATTCGGGTGCTAATTGTTTAATAAACATCATGCATTAGTTAGCTATAATCCTTTATCTTTTCCAAAAACATGATGATTATGTTTAGTAGGATTGCCCGTCCAGAGATGTATCATTGTAAAGTAAGGTTTAAGGAGATCTAATCCTGGGCATATCAATGTAAGAGCACGTTTTTGTATTAGAATGCTTACTGTGTTTTACATGGTGGTGTTTCTAAGAAAGTAAATTTGGTTGTGATCTTCAAATGGTCTGAAATTTAGTTAAGGGATGACAAAGCCTGAATGTGGCCACATTTTGGTGGGGAAGGAGGGGTATAGTCTTTATAATTTAATCTTAGGCTTACACTTCTGTGATTCGTTAACGAAATGTATCTCGATGTAGTTTTGGCTATATTGGGACTGGGATTTAAGCTTCTTTCCTTTCTGAGACGCATACATAAATATTGTGTGCTATATGGGCTGGAAAAATATAGTTGAAATTTAAACTCAGATCATATGGGCACTCCTAGAGAAGCGGTTGGGTCATATCTCTGTTTGGGACTAATTGTCAAATGAATAATATTATTTCATGTGTATATATTTTTGAGGCTGTATAATTCCTCTTTTTTGATTGCTCATAGCCTATTCTTTTTTGACTGTTTGTTTAGGTATCTAAGAATGCCGATGATTACACTCGGAGCAAGTCTTGTCGCGTGATACATCTCCAACGTATCTATAATTTTTGATTGCTCCATGCTATATTATCTACTCTTTTGAACTATATTGGGCTTTATTTTTCACTTTTATATTATCTTTGGGACTAACCTATTAACCGGAGGCCCAGCCCAGAATTGCTGTTTTTTGCCTATTTCAGTGTTTCGGATAAACAGAATATCAAACGGAGTCGAAACAGAATAAAATCTTCGGAAATGTGATTTTCTTACCGAACGTGATCTAGGAGACTTGGACCCTACTGCAAGGGATCAAAGAGGTGGTCACGAGGGTGGGGGCGCCCCCCTAGGGCGCGCCCCTGCCTCGTGGGCCCCTCGGTGCTCCACCGACGTACTCCTTCCTCCTATATATACACATGTACCCCCAAACGATCAGAACAGGAGCCAAAAACCTAATTCCACCGCCACAACTTTCTGTATCCACGAGATCCCATCTTGGGGCCTGTTCTGGAGCTCCGCCAGAAGAGGGCCGTCATCACGGAGGGCTTCTACATCATCCTAGCTCCTCCGATGAAGTGTGAGTAGTTTAGCTCAGACCTTCGGTTCCATAGTAGCTAGATGGCTTCTTCTCTCTCTTTGGATCTCAATACAAAGTTCTCCCCCTCTCTTGTGGAGATCTATTCGATGTAATCTTCTTTTTGCGGTGTGTTTGTTGAGACCGATGAATTGTGGGTTTATGATCAAGTCTATCTATGAATAATATTTGAATCTTCTCTGAATTCTTTTATGCATGATTGGTTATCTTTGCATGTCTCTTCGAATTATCGGTTTGGTTTGGCTAACTAGATTGGTAGTTCTTGCCATGGGAGAAGTGCTTAGCTTTGGGTTTGATCTTGCGGTGTCCTTACCCAGTGACAGAAGGGGCAGCAAGGCACGTATTGTATCGTTGCCATCAAGGATAACAAGATGGGTTTTATTTCATATTGCATGAATTTCTCTCTCTACATCATGTCATCTTGCTTAAGGCGTTACTTAGTTTTTAACTTAATACTCTAGATGCATGTTGGATAGCGGTCGATGAGTGGAGTAATAGTAGTAGATACAGAATCATTTCGATCTACTTGTCACGGACGTGATGCCTATATACATGATCATGCCTAGATATTCTCATAATTATGCACAATTCTATCAATTGCTCGACAGTAATTTGTTCACCCACCATAGAATACTTATGCTCTTGAGAGAAGCCACTAGTGAAACCTATGGCCCCCGGGTCTATTCTCATCATATCAATCTCCATCACTTTTATATTGTTTTCCTATTTACTTTGTCTTTATTTTTTACTTTGCATCTTTATACCAAAAATACCAAAAATATTCTATCTATCAGATCTCACTCTCGTAAGTGACCGTGAAGGGTTTGACAACCCCTAATCGCGTTGGTTGCGAGTAGCTATCGCTTTGTGCAGGTACAAGGGACTTGAGCATGGGCTCCTACTGGATTGATACCTTGGTTCTCAAAAATTGAGGGAAATACTTACGCTACTCTGCTGCATCATCCCTTCCTCTTCGGGGAAAACCAACGCAAGCTCAAGACGTAGCAAGAGAGATTTCTAGCGCCGTTGCCGGGGAGTCTATGCAAAAAGTCAATATACCAAGTACCCATCACAATCCCTATCTCTCGCATTACATTATTTTCCATTTGCCTCTCGTTTTCCTCTCTCCCCAATTCACCCTTGCCGTTTTATTTGCCCTCTCTCTCTATCCTCCCTCTCTGTTTGCCTCTTTTTGTCCGCTTGCTCTTTATTTGCTTGTGTGTTAGTTTGTTTGCCTGCTTGTCGTTATGTCTGAAACTGGGGAAGTTATCGCCAATTTGGGCGATAACAATATCATGGAAAATTTTGATACTCCTGCTAAAGAACCTACCATCTTTCATACAAAAAAATTCCGTGTTGGTAGTGGTAATATTATTGGAAAAGGAGTTATTCAAGATTTCTTTACTTATGCTGGTGCTTTACCTTCTATGGGTAGTTATATCCTTCACGGAACTAGTAGTCTTGCAGACGCTATTGCCATGCTTGTAGTTGAACTTGAAAGACAATTCATGCACATGCATCCCTCTATACAAAGGATTTTTCTGGAATTTTCTAATATTGAGCATTCTTCTGTTAAGCGTGCCGCTACTATCTTTTTGGCTCATGAGTTTAGATTCATAATAAGAGAAGCCAAAGAAATCTTTGTGCATTATAGGGTGGACGCTTGCCGTCCTCCCATAGAGGCTATCCTCTTTGATCAAGAAGAAATAATGTGTTTTCAATCTCTAGATTATGTTGCTTTCAATGAAAATCTTAGAAGAAAGGTTCCTACCAATGTTTTAGTTGATAGAATTTCTGATCTTAATGATGATTTGGCTATTCGAAATAATGAACTAGGATATTCTCTTGAATATAGGCTCACAAAGTTCTGTCAAAAGAATGCTTATAATGATGAATTGGTGGTGCATTATGAAGGACCAAAGGAGGAACCTACACCTCCCAAGGTTGATCCTGGGGACTTTTGTACCGTTAAATTTAATCCTTTTGATTACTTTTGCTTGCCTCAAAGAAAACTTGCTGCCGAACATAGAGAATATGAAATGAGTTTCACCAATCTATCTTATTACTATGGCAATACCTAGATCTATTCTTGCTCGTTATGCCTAGCTAGGGGCGTTAAATGATAGCGCTTGTTGGGAGGGAACCCAATTTCATTTTTGTTCCTTGCTTTTTTCTCCTGTTTAGTAATAAATAAATTATTTAGCCTCTGTTTTAGTTGTGTTTTTGTGTTTAATTAGTGTTTGTGCCAAGTAGAACCGTTGGGAAGACTTGGGGAAAGTCTTGTTGAACTTGCTGTAAAAAACAGAAACTTTAGCGCTCACGAGAACTGCTATAATTTTTATTTGAAGAGTGATATTTAGTTAATTATTTTTGCATATGATTAATAGATAAATTCCTCACGTCCAGCAATTTATTTTAGAATTTTTGGGGTTCCAGATTTTGCGCTAGCTACAGATTACTACAGACTGTTCTGTTTTTGACAGATTCTGTTTTTCATGTGTTGTTTGCTTATTTTAATGAATCTATGGCTAGTAAAATAGTTTATAATCCATAGATAAGTTGGAATACAGTAGGTTTAACACCTTAAAGTACCTTGAAGTGGTCTTTTGTTTTCTTTAGCTAACGGAGCTCACGAGTTTTCTATTTTGAGTTTTGTGTTGTGAAGTTTTCAAGTTTTGGGTGAATTCTTTTGATGGATCATGGAACAAGGAGTGGCAAGAGCCTAAGCTTGGATATGCCCATGGCACCCCCAAGATAATCCAAGGACACCAAAAATTCAAAGCTTGGGTATGCCCCGGAAGGCATCCCCTCTTTCGTCCACTTCCATCGGTAATTTACTTGGAGCTATATTTTTATTCACCAACATGATATGTGTTTTGCTTGGAGCGTCTTGTATTATTTGTGTATTTGTTTGTTAGTATGCCACAATCATCCTTGCTGTACACACCTTTTGAGAGAGCCATACATGAATTAAAATTTGATAGAATACTCTATGTGCTTCACTTATATCTTTTGAGCTAGATAATTTTGCTCTATGTGCTTCACTTATATTTTTTGAGCTAGATAGTTTTGCTCTATGTGCTTCACTTATATATTTTGAGCTAGATAATTTTTCTCTATGTGCTTCACTTAGATATTTTAGAGCACGGTGGTGGATTCATTTTAAAGAAACTACTGATCTCTCATGCTTCACTTAAATTAATTTGAGAGTCTCTTAATAGCATGGTAATTTGCCTAATAATAATATGCTTGGTATTCAAGATTTGTGAAACTTTCTTTTGAGTGTGTTGAATACTAAGAAAAGATTGAAGCATGATAATTGTTTTGAGATATGGAGGTGATAATATAAAAGTCATGCTAGTTGAGTAGTTGTGAATTTAAAGAATACTTGTGTTGAAGTTTGTGATTCCCGTAGCATGCACGTATGGTGAACCGTTATGTGATGAAGTCGGAGCATGATTTATTTATTGCTTGTCTTCCTTATGAGTGGCGGTCGGGGATGAGCGATGGTCTTTTCCTACCAATCTACCCCCCTAGGAGCATGCGCGTAATACTTTGCTTTGATAACTTCTAAATTTTTGCAATAAGTATATGAGTTATTTATGACTAATGTTGAGTCCATGGATTATACGCACTCTCACCCTTCCACCCTTGCTAGCCTCTCTAATACCGCGCACCTTTCGCCGGTATCATACACCTACCATATACCTTCCTCAAAACAGCCACCATACCTACCTATTATGGCATTTCCATAGCCATTCCAAGATATATTGCCATGCAACTTTCCACCATCTAGTTCATCATGACACATCCATCATTGTCATATTGCTTAGCATGATCATGTAGTTGACATAGTATTTGTGGCAAAGCCACCGTTCATAATTCTTTCATACTTGTCACTCTTGATTCATTGCATATCCCGGTACACCGCCGGAGGCATTCATATAGAGTCATACTTTGTTTTAGTATCGAGTTGTAATCATTGAGTTGTAAATAAATAGAAGTGTGATGATCATCATTCAATAGAGCATTGTCCCAAAAAAAGAGAAAGGCCAAAGAAAAAAAGAAGGCCCAAAAAATATAAATAAATAAACAAGGGGCAATGCTACTATCCTTTTTTCCACACTTGTGCTTCAAAGTAGCACCATGATATAGCAAGTCTCATATATTGTGCTTCAAAGTAGCACCATGTTCTTCATATAGAGAGTCTCATATGTTGTCACTTTCATATACTAGTGGGAATTTTACGTTATAGAACTTGGCTTGTATATTCCAATGATGGGCTTCCTCAAATTGCCCTAGGTCTTTGTGAGCAAGCAAGTTGGATCCACACCCACTAGTTTCTTTTGTTGAGCTTTCATACATTTATAGCTCTAGTGCATCCGTTGCATGGCAATCCCTACTCACTCACATTGATATCTATCGATGGGCATCTCCATAGCCCGTTGATATGCCTAGTTGATGTGAGACTATCTTCTCCTTTTTGTCTTCTCCACAACCACCATTCTATTCCACCTATAGTGCTATATCCATGGCTCATGCTCATGTATTGCGTGAAGATTGAAAAAGTTTTGAAAAAGTTAGAGTATGAAACAATTGCTTGGCTTGTCATCGGGGTTGTGCATGATTTAAATACTTTGTGTGGGGAAGATGGAGCATAGCCAGACTATATGATTTTGTAGGGATAACTTTCTTTGGCCATGTTATTTTGAGAAGACATAATTGCTTTGTTAGTATGCTTGAAGTATTATTTTTTTCTATGTCAACATAAACTTTTGTCTTGAATCTTTCTAATCTGAATATTCATACCACAATTAAGAAGATTTGCATTGAAATTATGCCAAGTAGCACTCCGCATCAAAAATTCTATTTTTATCATTTACCTACTCGAGGACGAGCAGGAATTAAGCTTGGGGATGCCTGATACGTCTCCAACGTATCTATAATTTTTGATTGCTCAATGCTATATTATCTACTGTTTTGGACTATATTGGGCTTTATTTTCCACTTTTATATTATTTTTGGGACTAACCTATTAACCGAAGGCCCAGCCCAGAATTGCTGTTTTTTGCCTATTTCGGTGTTTTGGATAAACATAATATCAAATGGAGTCCAAACGGAATAAAATCTTCAGAAACGTGATTTTATCACCGAACGTGATCCAGGAGACTTGGACCCTACTGCAAGGGATCAAAGAGGTGGTCACGAGGGTGGGGGGCGCCCCCCCTAGGGCGCGCCCCCCTGCCTCGTGGGCCCCTCGGTGCTCCACCGACGTACTCCTTCCTCCTATATATACACACGTACCCCCAAACGATCAGAACAGCAGCCAAAAACCTAATTCCACCGCCGCAACTTTCTGTATCCACGAGATCCCATCTTGGGGCCTGTTCCGGAGCTCCACCGGAAGAGGGCCGTCATCACGGAGGGCTTCTACATCATCCTAGCCCCTCCGATGAAGTGTGAGTAGTTTACCTCAGACCTTCGGGTCCATAGTTAGTAGCTAGATGGCTTCTTCTCTCTCTTTGAATCTCAATACAAAGTTCTCCCCCTCTCTTGTGGAGATCTATTCGAAGTAATCTTGTTTTTGCGGTGTGTTTGTTGAGATCGATGAATTGTGGGTTTATGATCAAGTCTATCTATGAATAATATTTGAATCTTCTCTAAATTCTTTTATGCATGATTGGTTATCTTTGCATGTCTCTTCGAATTATCCGTTTGGTTTGGCCAACTAGATTGGTAGTTCTTGCCATGGGAGAAGTGCTTAGCTTTGGGTTCGATCTTGCGGTGTCCTTACCCAGTGATAGAAGGGGCAGCAAGGCACGTATTGTATTGTTGCCATCAAGGATAACAAGATTTATTGCATGAATTTATCTCTCTACATCATGTCATCTTGCTTAAGGCGTTACTCTGTTTTTAACTTAATACTCTAGATGAATGCTGGATAGCGGTCGATGAGTGGAGTAATAGTAGTAGATGCAGAATCATTTCGATCTACTTGTCACGGACGTGATGCCTATATACATGATCATGCCTAGATATTATCATAATTATGCACAATTCTATCAATTGCTCAACAGTAATTTGTTCACCCACCATAGAATACTTATGCTTTTGAGAGAACCCACTAGTGAAACCTATGGCCCCCGGGTCTATTCTCATCATATCAATCTCCATCACTTTTATATTGTTTGCTATTTACTTTGTCTTAATTTTTTACTTTGCATATTTATACCAAAAATACCAAAAATATTATATCTATCAGATCTCACTCTCATAAGTGACCGTGAAGGGCTTGACAACCCCTAATCGCGTTGGTTGCGAGTAGCTATCACTTTGTGCAGGTAAAAGGGACTTGAGCATGGGCTCCTACTGGATTGATACCTTGGTTCTCAAAAACTAAGGGAAATACTTACGCTACTCTGCTGCATCATCCCTTCCTCTTCGGGGAAAACCAACGCAAGCTCAAGACATAGCATCGCGGCGCTGCAAGTGTTTCCCCCTCCTCCCCAAGGGCAAGGTGAAGGATGGTGCATGTGTGGTTCTTCTGCAACTCGCATCAAGGATTGTTGTGTCCAACCTGCACAAGAATGCCAAGAAGTCCTTCTCGGAGATGTAAAGGCATATTTGGATCCTGCCCATGGTTGCCCTGCCAACGATGGCACACCAATAATTTGGTGCAGGATTCCGCCGCCAACAGTTTGCCAAAAAATGCTACGTATTGAACGGGAGGAGCTACAAGGCTGAGGGTGAGCCAAATAATCGGAAGCCAACCAAACACATGCCCACGCTGTGGTCAACGCCAAATATTGGACAGGGCAAACCGGGGCTGCAATCCAAACAACCTCTAAACCACGGCACATGTTTCTGCCATGATTTCCTTCAGTTGGATTTCGTGGATTTAGGTGTTGAAAAATTATGGGATGTGGATGCAGGATTAAGGACATGTACCTGCACTACAACGAGAGATCTGGGCTGCTTCTTTGTGGCTTCCAGACTTGAAATGTTTGTTTGGAAGTTAGTTTAGTTTTTTGTTGTGGATTCATAGCTTCTCACATGTACCATCCTCTTAGACCTTTAGATTTCCAAAGAAACTAAATGAAGATATGGTGGTATGGTCTCAATAGTACAACTTAAAGCCTTCCATGTTTTATATTTTCTCTGAAATTTGCTCTTGAAGAATCATGTATGTATGTTAGATGCGGTGAGAAAAGGCGGCTTCCAAGCAGAGGATGCGGGAGTGTTGGCCACATTTGATTTTCGACTTGGGTGTCTAAATATTCTCACAATACTTGGCTCCCTCTCGGCCTTTGCGCCATTGGCGCAACAAGTCATCTAGTTCTAATAAATCACGATTCATACGTGTCTCTCTCAAAAGGTGTGTACGGCAAGGATTATTGTGGCAAACTAAAAATAAAAGACTCAAATCATACAAGACGCTCCAAGCAAAACACATACCGTGTGGTGAATAAAAATATAGCCTCAAGTAAAGTTACCAATAGACGAAGACGAAAGAGGGGATGCCTTCCGGGGCATCCCCAAGCTTAGGCTCTTGGTTGTCATTGAATATTACCTTGCGGTGCCTTGGTCATCCCCAAGCTTAGGCTCTTGCCACTCCTTATTCCATAGTCCATCAAATCCTTATCCAAAACTTGAAAACTTCACAACACAAAACTCAACAGAAAATCACATAAGCTCCGTTAGTATAAGAAAATAAATCACCACTTTTGGTACTGTTGTGAACTCATTCTTTATTCATATTGGTGTAATATCTACTGTATTCCAAATTGTCCATGGTTCATACCCCTCGATACTATCCATAGATTCATCAAAATAAGCAAAGAACACATAGAAAATAGAATCTGTCAAAAACAGAACAGTCTGTTGCAATCTGGATATTTCGAATACTTCTGTAACTCCTAAAATTCTGAAAAATTAGGACAACTTAATAAATTTGTTTATTAATCTTCTGAAAAAAGAATCACTATTTTATCACACTTCTGCTAAAAATGAAAATTAATCTCCTGGGCGCAAAAGTTTCTGTTTTTCAGCAAGATCCAATCAACTATCACCGTAAGCTATCACAAAGGTCTTACTTGGCATAAACACTAATTAAAACTCAAAACCACATCTAAACATAGGATGGATGAAATAACTATTGCAAAACAGAACCTAAAAAGAAAAAATAAAAATAAAATTGGGTTGCTTCCCAACAAGCGCTATTGTTTAACGCCCCTAGCTAGGCATAAAACACGAATAGATCTAAGTATTATCATCTTTGGTCTTTATATTTTTAATGGAATTATGCTCAAATCCAGGAGGTTCTTTGCATTTCTCCTCGTATTCAGAAATCTTAATATCTAGAGCATCAAACCGCTTATTGCAAAGAGTGATCAACATATTCATGCGGTGGAGGTTTCCACTAACATTTTTTAGGGGCTCAAGAGATTTTTGCAAAAAATTTGTTACTTCACATAGTTTCTCAAAAACTTGTGCTCCCTCTTGAGTTTGATGTAATCCTTTTTGTGGGGGAAGTATCCCTACTATCCCCTCTATTATTTCATGAGCAGTGTTATTTTTGCAAAAAATTTGTTATTTCACATAGTTTCTCAAAAACTTGTGCTCCCTCTTGAGTTTGATGTAATCCTTTTTGTGGGGGAAGTATCCCTACTATCCCCTCTATTATTTCATGAGCAGTGTTATTTTTGCAAAAAATTTGTTATTTCACATAGTTTCTCAAAAACTTGTGCTCCCTCTTGAGTTTGATGTAATCCTTTTTGTGGGGGAAGTATCCCTACTATCCCCTCTATTATTTCATGAGCAGTGTTGGGATCTATTTCAATAAAAAATCCCCTTAGCAGCAAAATCCAAAAGTTGCCTATGAGACATGTTTAGCCCAACATAAAAATTACGAAGTAAAATTTTGAAATCCCCCTCTATAGTGCAATTACGATAGGATCCTATCACCATATACCAAGCATCCTTCAAATTTTCTCCTTGTCTTTGTTTGAAGTGAAGGACCTCAAAGTCAGGAGACAAAGGAGGGGTAAAAGTGCTAGCCATGAGACCAATGATCTAACACACGAGCACACCAAAAAGCAAGTGAAGAAGACGAACGGAAGAGGGGCGAAGAAAAGGCGAATCTTTTTGAAAATTGTTTTAGAAGTGGGGGAGAGGAAAATGAGAGGCGAATGGAGAATAATGTAATGCAAGAGATGAGAGTTTATGATGGGTACTTGGTATGTCTTGACTTGGCGTAGATCTCCCCGGCAATGGCGCCAGAAATTCTCTCCGGCAACAGCGCCAGAAATTCTTCCTGCTACCTCTTGAGCTTCCATTGGTTTTTCCCTTGAAGAGGAAAGGGTGATGCAGCAAAGTAGAGGAAGTATTTCCGTCAGTTTTGAGAACCAAGGTATTAATCTAGTAGGAGACAACACGCAAGTCACTGAATAACTGCACAAACACTCAACAACTTGCACCCAACGCGATAAAGGGGTTGTCAATCCCTTCACGGTTAATTGCAAAAGTGAAACCTGATGGAGATAGATAAACGGTAAAGTAAAATATTTTTGGTATTTTGGTTTATAGATCAGAAAGTAAAAGATTGCAAAATAGTATATCGAAGACTTATATGATGGAAAATAGAAGATTATATGATGGAAAATAGACCCGGGGGCCATAGGTTTCACTAGAGGCTTCTGTCAAGAGAGAAAATATTATGGTGGGTGAACAAATTACTGCCGAGCAATTGATACAAAAACGCAAAGTTATAACAATATCTAAGGCAATGATCATGAATATAGGCATCACCTCCGTGTCAAGTAGACCGACTCCTGCCTGCATCTACTACTATTACTCCACACATCGACCAACTCCTGCATGCATCTAGAGTATTAAGTTCATGAAGAACAGAGTAACGCATTAAGTAAGATGACATTATGTAGAGGAATAAACTCAAGCAATATGATGTAAACCCCATCTTTTTATTCTCGATGGCAATAATACAATATGTGCCTTGCTGCCCCTACTATCACTGGGAAAGGACACCGCAAGATTGAACCCAAAGCTAAGCACTTCTCCCATTGCAAGAAAAACCAATCTAGTTGGCCAAACCAAATCGATAGTTTGAAAAGACTTGCAAATATATCAAATCATGCATATAAGAATTTAGAGGAGATTCAAATAATATTCATAGATAAGTTGATCATAAATCCACAATTCATCGGATCTTGACAAACTCACCGCAAAAAAGTATTACATCGAATAGATCTCCAAGAACATCGAGGAGAACCTGGTATTGAGAATCAAAGAGAGAGAAGAAACCAACTAGCTACTAGCTGTGGACCCATAGGTCTGTGGTAAACTACTCACGCTTCATTGCAAGGGCAATGGTGTTGATGTAGAAGCCCTCCGTGATCGAATACCCCTCAGGCAGAACGCCAAAAAAGGCCCCTAGATGGGATCTCACGGGTACAGAAGGTTGCGGTGGTGGAAAAGTGTTTCTGTGGCTCTCCTGGTTGGTTTTGGAATATATGAGAATATATAGGCGGAGGAAATAGGTCGGTGGAGTCACAAGGGGCCCACAAGTGTGGGGGCGTGCCCTCCGTCCTTGTGGTTGCCTCGTGGCTTCCCTGACGTGCACTCCAAGTCCTCTTGATGTCTTCTGGTCCAAGAAAAAATATCATGAAAGTTTCATTCCGTTTGGACTCTGTTTGGTATTCCTTTTCTATGAAACTCTAAAACAAGGAAAAAACATAAACTGCCACTGGGCTCTAGGTTAACTAGAGGATGCCTCGCGCGTTGCTGCGGAACCATTACGATCACTATATTGTCATATAAAAAATCAGAAGGAAATAAGATACCACATTAACTCAATTTAGCATATAATCTCCAGCAAGTATTCACAAAATTATTAGGTAGTGCCAAACATATTTTCCAATATTGCTCGTAAGAACACAATACATATGCAAGAATGAACTCCATGGCCAAGGACAGGAAAGAAAGCACTATCTATCAGACCTAGCTAGATATGCACCTTTGCATGTTGCTCTTTGTAAATTTCTAAAGCTTAGATTTCTAATGGCGAAGGTGAACCACTAAAGCTAGTAAAGGACAAAATCTGTGAAGGAGGACAAAACTGACAGCATTAGCATGGTTTGTAATTCTAACTGGCAATGATGAGACATGTTCCAGATAGCACCTTTCTCCAATCCAAGGTTCCTGCCATAGTACAGATGACCAACAGCACCACACCATGAAAATCAATCTCCTGTAACAAAAAACAACAAATAAACACACAACTCTCACAAATGATCTTTGTATCCATCGCTGAAGTTAATTCCCTTCAATCGGACATAATAGTTAAGCTAAACCAAAACTCACAGAGTCAAAAAAAGGGTGCATCAACTTAATAAGTAATCATCCGGATGACATTATGAGGATCTGTTATGCTAAAGAATGTGATAACGGAACTGCGTGTGTGCTGGCGTGAGTGCATGATAGTGCGTAGGTGGAAGTCATTGGAAACTTACATGGATGCATGCATGCTTACATGTGCTAGCTGCAGTAAATTGCTACTCTATATCTGGCGAGTGAGGGTGGAGGCAGGGCATGTCTTGTGTGGAATGATCAATATGCCACCAAAAAACTATGCTGAAGCGGATGGGGTTGTAACCACCTCATTGGTGACATGTATGCACATAATTCCCGTACCTCCATCCTGTGCTGAATAGAAGAAAAGGAAAACAATAGTTGATCCACAAATATGCCGACCTAATGTCATCCAAGCCTTAAGTGGTGATCATGACTTGCATCTATAAAAAGGATGGTAAGTTGTAGTCCTTTGGTATTAGATGATATTTTCAAAGTTCAAACCAATGCATTGCACAGAATGGAAGGAATGGTATGTCATTGCTGTCCTATACATACTGAAACAAATGTAAGGGGTGTGTCATGTGTTTATCCAATTCAAATAATAAAGTTCAGAGATGGGAATCATGTTTAATGAGTAGGAAGAGACCTATGCAGGATGAAATCACGAATACCTTCACTATCTGCAGCAAATTGTCGAGTAGCTTGCTGCCAAATCTGACAAAATGAAAAGAAGATAAGACGTTATGTTAAATGAAGTAGGGGAGGCCTAAGAATAATTTGATCAGTTACCATGCGTCAGGAAGTTGCAGCAGATAGAAGTCGATCTAGTTCCAAGCCCTCGTATTACAGAAACAACCCATACTTGTCCGAGGAGATGTTGTTGGGAGCAGGGATGAGGATGTAGGATGGATACATGTAGGTCATCTGGCACCCATTTGGCGTCGACCACACCATCCTGTTGAGGGCCGCGAGCATGATCCAGGGAGAGAAGAAGAGCACAGCCCTGTCCTGCGGTTGCCGCCGATCCACCCATGCGGTACAGCCGGATATCGATCTAATCTGAGGCCACCAATCCCGTGCTCACGAATTTGGCATGGAGCACGTAGAACGCCACGACCCCCAACCCGCAGTTGCCACCGTATCCATGAAGGAAATATGCCCTAGAGGCAATAATAAAGTTATTATTTATTTCCTTATATCATGATAAAAGTTTATTTTTCATGCTAGAATTGTATTAACCGGAAACATAATACATGTGTGAATACATAGACAAACAGAGTGTCACTAGTATGCCTCTACTTGACTAGCTCGTTAGTCAAAGATGGTTATGTTTCCTAACCATGGACAAAGAGTTGTTATTTGATTAACGGGATCACATCATTAGTTGAATGATCTGATTGACATGACCCATTCCATTAGCTTAGCACCCGATCGTTTAGTATGTTGCTATTGCTTTCTTCATGACTTATACATGTTCCTATGACTATGAGATTATGCAACTCCCGTTTGCCAGAGGAACACTTTGTGTGCTACCAAACATCACAACGTAACTGGGTGATTATAAAGGAGCTCTACAGGTGTCTCCAAAGGTACATGTTGGGTTGGCGTATTTCGAGATTAGGATTTGTCACTCCGATTGTCGGAGAGGTATCTCTGGGCCCTCTTGGTAATGCACATCACTTAAGCCTTGCAAGCATTGCAACTAATGAGTTAGTTGCGAGATGATGTATTACGGAACGAGTAAAGAGACTAGCCGGTAACGAGATTGAACTAGGTATTGATATACCGGCGATCGAATCTCGGGCAAGTAACATACCGATGACAAAGGGAACAACGTATGTTGTTATGCGGTCTGACCAATAAAGATCTTCGTAGAATATGTGGGAGCCAATATGAGCATCCAGGTTCCACTATTGGTTATTGACCGGAGACATGTCTCGGTCATGTCTACATTGTTCTCGAACCCGTAGGGTCTGCACGCTTAAGGTTTCGATGGCAGTTATATTATGAGTTTATGAGTTTTGATGTACCGAAGTTAGTTCGGAGTCCCGGATGTGATCACGGACATGACGAGGAGTCTCGAAATGGTCGAGACATAAAGATTGATATATTGGACGGCTATATTCGGACACCGGAAGTGTTTCCGGGTGATTTCGGAGAAAACCGGAGAGCCGGAGGGTTACCGGAACCCCCCCGGGAGAAGTAATGGGCCATATGGGCCTTAGTGGAGAGAGAAAGGGGCAGCCAAAGGTGGGCCACGTGCCTCCTCCCCCCTGGTCCAAATTGGACTAGGAGAGGGGGGGCGGCGCCCCCCTTTCCCTCTCCCTCCCCACTTCCTTCCCCCTCCTAGTAGGAGTCCTACTCCTACTAGGAGGAGGACTCCTCCTTGGCGCGCCTATAGGGCCGGCCGGCCTCCTCCCCTTGCTCCTTTATATACGGGGGCAGGGGGCACCCCTAGACACACAAGTTGATCCACGTGATCATATTCTTAGCCGTGTGCGGTGCCCCCTTCCACAGTAGTCCTCGATAATATTGTAGCGGTGATTAGGCGAAGCCCTGCGACGGTAGTACATCAATATCGTCACCACGCCGTCGTGCTGACGGAACTCTTCCCCGACACTTTAATGGATCGGACTTCGGGGATCGTCATCGAGCTGAACGTGTGCTAGAACTCGGAGGTGCCGTAGTTTCGGTGCTTGATCGGTCGGGCCGTGGAGATGTACGACTACATCAACCAAGTTAACGCTTCCGTTGTCGATCTACAAGGGTACGTAGATCACACTCTCCCCCTCTCGTTGCTATGCATCACCATGATCTTGCGTGTGCGTAGGAAATTTTTTGAAATTACTACGTTCCCCAATAGTGGCATCCGAGCCTAGGTTTTATATGTTGATGTTATATGCACGAGTAGAACACAAGTGAGTTGTGGGCGATATAAGTCATACTGCTTACCAGCATGTCATACTTTGGTTCGGCGGTATTGTTGGACGAAGCGGCCCGGACCGACATTACGCGTATGCTTACGCGAGACCGGTTCTCCTGACGTGCTTTGCACATAGGTGGCTTGCGGGTGACAGTTTCTCCAACTTTAGTTGAACTGAGTGTGGCTACGCCCGGTCCTTGCGAAGGTTAAAACAGCACCAACTTGACAAACTATCGTTGTGGTTTTGATGCGTAGGTAAGATTGGTTCTTGCTTAAGCCCGTAGCAGCCACGTAAAACATGCAACAACAAAGTAGAGGACGTCTAACTTGTTTTTGCAGGGCATGTTGTGATGTGATTGGTCAAGACATGATGCTAAATTTTATTGTATGAGATGATCATGTTTTGTAACCGAGTTATCGGCAACTGGCAGGAGCCATATGGTTGTCGCTTTATTGTATGCAATGCAATCGCGCTGTAATGCTTTACTTTATCACTAAGCGGTAGCGATAGTCGTGGAAGCATAAGATTGGCGAGACGACAACGATGCTACGATGGAGATCAAGGTGTCGCGCCGGTGACGATGGCGATCATGACGGTGCTTCGGAGATGGAGATCACAAGCACAAGATGATGATGGCCATATCATATCACTTATATTGATTGCATGTGATGTTTATCTTTTATGCATCTTATCTTGCTTTGATTGACGGTAGCATTATAAGATTATCTCTCACTAAATTATCAAGAAGTGTTCTCCCTGAGTATGCACCGTTGTGAAAGTTCTTCGTGCTGAGACACCACGTGATGATCGGGTGTGATAGGCTCTACGTTCAAATACAACGGGTGCAAAACAGTTGCACACGCGGAATACTCAGGTTATACTTGACGAGCCAAGCATATACAGATATGGCCTCGGAACACGGAGACCGAAAGGTCGAGCGTGAATCATATAGTAGATATGATCAACATGGTGATGTTCACCAATGAAACTACTCCATCTCACGTGATGATCGGACATGGTATAGTTGATTTGGATCACGTAATCACTTAGAGGATTAGAGGGATGTCTATCTAAGTGGGAGTTCTTTAAGTAATATGATTAATTGAACCTAAATTTATCATGAACTTAGTACCTGATAGTATCTTGCTTGTTTATGTATGATTGTAGATAAATGGCCCGTGTTGTTGTTCCGTTGAATTTTAATGCGTTCCTTGAGAAAGCAAAGTTGAAAGATGATGGTAGCAATTACACGGACTGGGTCCGTAACTTGAGGATTATCCTCATTGCTGCACAGAAGAATTACGTCCTGGAAGCACCGCTGGGTGCCAGGCCTGCTGCTGGAGCAACACCAGATGTTGTGAACGTCTAGCAGAGCAAAGCTGATGACTACTCGATAGTTCAGTGTGCCATGCTTTACGGCTTAGAACCGGGACTTCAACGACATTTTGAACGTCGTGGAGCATATGAGATGTTCCAGGAGTTGAAGTTAATATTTCAAGCAAATGCCCGGATTGAGAGATATGAAGTCTCCAATAAGTTCTATAGCTGCAAGATGGAGGAGAACAGTTCTGTCAGTGAGCATATACTCAAAATGTCTGGGTATAATAATCACTTGATTCAAATGGGAGTTAATCTTCCAGATGATTGCGTCATTGACAGAATTCTCCAATCACTGCCACCAAGCTACAAGAGCTTCGTGATGAACTATAATATGCAAGGGATGAATAAGACTATTCCCGAGCTCTTCGCAATGCTGAAAGCTGCGGAGGTAGAAATCAAAAAGGAGCATCAAGTGTTGATGGTCAACAAGACCACTCGTTTCAAGAAAAAGGGCAAAGGGAATAAGAAGGGGAACTTCAAGAAGAACAGCAAGCAAGTTGCTGCTCAAGAGAAGAAACCCAAGTCTGGATCTAAGCCTGAAACTGAGTGCTTCTACTGCAAGCAGACTGGTCAGTAGAAGCGGAACTGCCCCAAGTATTTGCGGATAAGAAGGATGGCAAGGTGAATAAAGGTATATGTGATATACATGTTATTGATGTGTACCTTACTAATGCTCGCAGTAGCACCTGGGTATTTGATACTGGTTCTGTTGCTAATATTTGCAACTCGAAACAGGGACTACGAATTAAGCGAAGATTGGCTAAGGACGAGGTGACGATGCGCGTGGGAAACGGTTCCAAATTAGATGTGATCGCGGTCGGCACGCTACCTCTACATCTACCTTCGGGATTAATATTAGACCTAAATAATTGTTATTTGGTGCCAGCGTTAAGCATGATTATTATATCTGGATCTTGTTTAATGCGAGACGGTTATTCATTTAAATCAGAGAATAATGGTTGTTCTATTTATATGAGTAATATCTTTTATGGTCATGCACCCTTGAAGAATGGTCTATTCTTATTGAATCTCGATAGTAGTAACACACATATTCACAATGTTGAAGCCAAAAGATGCAGAGTTGATAATGATATTGCAACTTATTTGTGGTACTGCCGTTTAGGTCATATTGGTGTAAAGCACATGAAGAAACTCCATACTGATGGACTTTTGGAACCACTTGATTATGAATCACTTGGTACTTGCGAACCGTGCCTCATGGGCAAGATGACTAAAACGCCGTTCTCCGGTACTATGGAGAGAGCAACAGATTTGTTGGAAATCATACATACAGATGTATGTGGTCCGATGAATATTGAGGCTCGTGGCGGATATCGTTATTTTCTCACCTTCACAGATGACTTAAGCAGATATGGGTATATCTACTTAATGAAACATAAGTCTGAAACGTTTGAAAAGTTCAAAGAATTTCAGAGTGAAGTTGAAAATCATCGTAACAAGAAAATAAAGTTTCTACGATCTAATCGTGGAGGAGAATATTTGAGTTACGAGTTTGGTGTACATTTGAAACAATGCGGAATAGTTTCGCAACTCACGCCACTCGGAACACCACAGCGTAATGGTGTGTCCGAACGTCGTAATCGTACTTTACTAGATATGGTGCGATCTATGATGTCTCTTACTGATTTACCGCTATCGTTTTGGGGTTATGCTTTGGAGACGGCCGCATTCACGTTAAATAGGGCACCATCAAAATCCGTTGAGACGACGCCTTATGAACTATGGTTTGGCAAGAAACCAAAGTTGTCGTTTCTGAAAGTTTGGGGCTGCGATGCTTATGTGAAAAAGCTTCAACCTGATAAGCTCGAACCCAAATCGGAGAAATGTGTCTTCGTAGGATATCCAAAGGAGACTATTGGATACACCTTCTATCACAGATCCGAAGGCAAGACTTTTGTTGCTAAGTTCGGAAACTTTCTAGAGAAGGAGTTTCTCTCGAAAGAAGTGAGTGGGAGGAAAGTAGAACTTGATGAGGTAACTGTACCTGCTCCCTTATTGGAAAGTAGTGCATCACAGAAAACTGTTTATGTGACACCTACACCAATTAGTGAGGAAGCTAATGATAATGATCATGAAACTTCAGAACAAGATACTACTAAACCTCGTAGATCAACCAGAGTGAGATCCGCGCCAGAGTGGTACGGTAATCCAGTTCTGGAAGTCATGCTACTAGATCATGATGAACCTACGAACTATGAAGAAGCAATGGTGAGCCCAGATTCTGCAAAATGGCTAGAAGCCATGAAATCTGAGATGGGATCCATGTATGAGAACAAAGTGTGGACTTTGGTTCACTTGCCCAATGATCGGCAAGCAATTGAGAATAAATGGATCTTCAAGAAGAAGACTGACGCCGATGGTAATATTACTGTCTACGAAGCTCGACTTGTCACAAAAGGGTTTCGGCAAGTTCAAGGGGTTGACTACGATGAGACCTTCTCACCCGTAGCGATGCTTAAGTCTGTCCGAATCATGTTAGCAATTGTCGCATTTTATGATTATGAAATTTGGCAGATGGATGTCAAAACTGCATTCCTGAATGGATTTCTGGAAGAAGAGTTGTATATGATGCAACCGGAAGGTTTTGTCGATCCAAAGGGAGCTAACAAAGTGTGCAAGCTCCAGCGATCCATTCATGGACTGGTGCAAGCCTCTCGGAGTTGGAATAAACGTTTTGATAGTGTGATCAAAGCATTTGGTTTTATACAGACTTTTGGAGAAGCCTGTATTTACAAGAAAGTGAGTGGGAGCTCTGTAGCATTTCTGATATTATATGTGGATGACATATTACTGATCAGAAATCATATAGAATTTCTGGATAGCATAAAGGGATACTTGAATAAGAGTTTTTCAATGAAAGACCTCGGTGAAGCTGCTTACATATTAGGCATAAAGATCTATAGAGATAGATCAAGACGTTTAATTGGACTTTCACAAAGCACATACCTTGACAAGATTTTGAAGAAGTTCAAAATGGATCAAGCAAAGAAAGGGTTCTTGCCTGTGTTACAAGGTGTGAAGTTGAGTCAGACTCAATGCCCGACCACTGCAGAAGATAGAGAGAAAATGAAAGATATTCCCTATGCTTCAGCCATAGGCTCTATCATGTATGCAATGCTGTGTACCAGACCTGATATGTGCCTTGCTATAAGTCTAGCAGGGAGGTACCAAAGTAATCCAGGAGTGGATCACTGGACAGCGGTCAAGAACATCCTGAAGTACCTGAAAAGGACTAAGGATATGTTTCTCGTATATGGAGGTGACAAAGAGCTCATCGTAAACGGTTACGTTGATGCAAGCTTTGACACTGATCTGGACGATTCTAAATCGCAAACCGGATACGTGTTTACATTAAACGGTGGAGATGTCAGTTGGTGCAGTTCTAAACAAAGCGTCGTGGCGGGATCTACGTGTGAAGCGGAATACATAGCCGCTTCGGAAGCAGCAAATGAAGGAGTCTGGATGAAGGAGTTCATATCCGATCTAGGTGTCATACCTAGTGCATCGGGTCCAATGAAAATATTTTGTGACAATACTGGTGCAATTGCCTTGGCAAAGGAATCCAAATTTCACAAGAGAACCAAGCACATCAAGAGACGCTTCAATTCCATCCGGGATCTAGTCCAGGTGGGAGACATAGAGATTTGCAAGATACATACGGATCTGAATGTTGCAGACCCGTTGACTAAGCCTCTTCCACGAGCAAAACATGATCAGCACCAAGGCTCCATGGGTGTTAGAATCATTACTGTGTAATCTAGATTATTGACTCTAGTGCAAGTGGAAGACTGAAGGAAATATGCCCTAGAGGCAATAATAAAGTTATTATTTATTTCCTTATATCATGATAAAAGTTTATTATTCATGCTAGAATTGTATTAACCGGAAACATAATACATGTGTGAATACATAGACAAACAGAGTGTCACTAGTATGCCTCTACTTGACTAGCTCGTTAATCAAAGATGGTTATGTTTCCTAACCATGGACAAAGAGTTGTTATTTGATTAACGGGATCACATCATTAGGTGAATGATCTGATTGACATGACCCATTCCATTAGCTTAGCACCCGATCGTTTAGTATGTTGCTATTGCTTTCTTTCATGACTTATACATGTTCCTATGACTATGAGATTATGCAACTCCCGTTTGCCAGAGGAACACTTTGTGTGCTACCAAACGTCACAATGTAACTGGGTGATTATAAAGGAGCTCTACAGGTGTCTCCAAAGGTACATGTTGGGTTGGCGTATTTCGAGATTAGGATTTGTCACTCCGATTGTCGGAGAGGTATCTCTGGGCCCTCTCGGTAATGCACATCACTTAAGCCTTGCAAGCATTGCAACTAATGAGTTAGTTGCGGGATGATGTATTACAGAACGAGTAAAGAGACTTGCTGGTAACGAGATTGAACTAGGTATTGAGATACCGATGATCGAATCTCGGGCAAGTAACATACCAATGACAAATGGAACGACGTATGTTGTTATGCGGTCTGACCAATAAAGATCTTCGTAGAATACGTAGGAGCCAATATGAGCATCCAGGTTCCGCTATTGGTTATTGACCGGAGACGTGTCTCGGTCATGTCTACATTGTTTTGGAACCCGTAGGGTCCGCACGCTTAAGGTTTCGATGACAGTTATATTATGAGTTTATGAGTTTTGATGTACCGAAGTTAGTTCGGAGTCCCGGATGTGATCATGGACATGACGAGGAGTCTCGAAATGGTCGAGACATAAAGATTGATATATTGGATGGCTATATTCGGACACCGGAAGTGTTCCGGGTGATTTCGGAGAAAACCGGAGAGCCGGAGGGTTACCGGAACCCCCCCGGGAGAAGTAATGGGCCATATGGGCCTTAGTGGAGAGAGAGAGGGGCAGCCAAAGGTGGGCCGCGCGCCTCCTCCCCCCTTGGTCCGAATTGGACTAGGAGAGGGGGGCGGCGCCCCCCTTTCCTCTCCCTCCGCACTTCCTTCCCCCTCCTAGTAGGAGTCCTACTCCTACTAGGAGGAGGACTCCTCCTTGGCGCGCCTATAGGGCCGGCCGGCCTCCTCCCCTTGCTCCTTTATATACGGGGGCAGGGGGCACCCCTAGACACACAAGTTGATCCACGTGATCATATTCTTAGCCGTGTGCGGTGCCCCCTTCCACCATAGTCCTCGATAATACTGTAGCGGTGCTTAGGCGAAGCCCTGCGACGGTAGTACATCAAGATCGTCACCACGCCGTCGTGCTGACGGAACTCTTCCCCGACACTTTGCTGGATCGGAGTCCGGGGATCGTCATCGAGCTGAACGTGTGCTAGAACTCGGAGGTGCCGTAGTTTCGGTGCTTGATCGGTCGGGCCGTGGAGACGTACGACTACATCAACCAAGTTAACGCTTCCGTTGTCGATCTACAAGGGTACCTAGATCACACTCTCCCCCTCTCGTTGCTATGCATCACCATGATCTTGCGTGTGCGTAGGAAATTTTTTGAAATTACTACGTTCCCCAACAATCCACCCATGGGACTACCGGGGATCTATCAAATCTGAAGCCACCAAACCTCGCTCATGAACTTGGCATGGAGCCGGAGAGAATGCTGAGATTTGAGCAGAGACGGGAAGGAGGAGGTGGGCTGGGAGTTGAGGATACGAAGTGTGTCTCGGCACTTAAGAGTAGAATATCTGATCAGTTTTAGAAGACAAAGAGGAACGGATGTGTACTATAGAGAATAAATCACATGGTTTATTTTGTGCATTTGGTGGCAGATTTTCTGAGATGGATGGCTGCATGTTGATTGATAATGTGGATAGGCTGCATGTCAAGAGAAATCATGTAGTGGGCATGAACTATTTAAGTATTATAGATAGGTTAGTCCCAAAAATCATATAAAATAGCATATTAATGCATATAAAACATCCCAAATAGATAATATAATAGTATGAAACAATCAAAAATTAGAGATGCACGTTGGAGACGTATCACCTACCTGTCGGCCGGATTCTTGGTAGCCGGCGGGGCCCTCCAGAGGCGGGTCCCAATAGCCGGCAGAGAACCCGGTGACCTTAGACACTGACGTCTGGGTCCTACACCCGGCCGTATTACCATTGTACCCCAGGGGGTTGGCCTATAACCCCCCCCCCAAAGCTCACCCATGCAAAGGGTTCAGCCCTCATTCCACACACACATCATAGCTAGGAGAAGCAAGGTAGTAGCTCTGCCCTTCTTCCTCCTCTAGGAACACAGCTCAAGGAGCAACCTTGTACACCTTTGATCTTAGTCATCACAACAGGAGTATGGGTGTTATCTCTACGGAGAGCCCCAAACATCGGTACGCCTCGTGTGCCTTTGAGCTCGTGCTCACTCTCGCTTTCGGAACCCGACGACGTCCTCATGGCTCCACCCACGATAAGCCACCCCCTGGCATCTGACGTGAGATTACCACGACGGTTGGCGCCCACCGTGGGGCCATCCGCGGCGTCGGCCGGAGTTGTGTTCCGGACAGGAACCGTTCTCCCCACCGACGAGCGCGTCACATCTGGCTTGATCAACCAGCCCGATGCATTTGCTTGCACATGCACCAGCGCATCGCCCGATGCAGGAGCAGTATGCCCCGCGGGCTGCCTCATCGACCTCTTCGGCAAGCTCAGTCTCTCCGACGTGGTAGCCGCCGATGCGGAGGCCATCTGTCCCATCGACTGCCTCACCGAGCTCTTCGAGAAGCTCACCCTCTCCGATGCGGCCTCCACCAACAGGTTCCCCGATGACGTGGTGGTCATCGACAATCCGCTCTCTCACGTAGCTAACATCATCATGGAGGTGATGGTCACTGGCCATAGTCAGGACTCCGACGGGGCCATCCATGACCCATTGCGAGCGGCAATGCAGAGCCTGGCCACTCCCGTCGCTGCCAACACCGATGGGCGGCACTAGAGAAAATCCGTGTCAAGCTCCTCGACAGCGCCACCAAGACGGTGGCCATGAAGCGTCGCGCTGAGGCCAACCAACGCTAGGTCGACCTGTTGGGGAACATAGTATTTCAAAAAAAATTCCTACGATCACACAAGATCTATCTAGGAGATGCATAACAACGAGATGGGAGAGTGTGTCTACGTACCCTCATAGACCGAAAGCGAAAGCGTTTAGTAACGCGGTTGATGTAGTCGAACCTCTTCGCGATCCAACCAATCAAGTACCGAACGCACAGCACCTTCGCGATCTGCACACATTCAGCTCGGTGACGTCCCTCGTACTCTTGATCTAGCTAAGGCTGAGGGTGAGTTCCGTCAGCACATCGGCGTGTTGACGGTGATGATGAAGTTACCGACGCAGGGCTTCGCCTAAGCCCTACGACAATATGACCGAGGTGTAAAACTATGGAAGGGGGCATCGCACACGGCTAAAGATCAACTTGTGTGTCTATGGGGTGCCCCTGCCTCCGTATATAAAGGAGGGAGAGGGAGAGGCGGTCGGCCTTAGGGGGGCGCGCCAAGGTGTGGAGTCCTACTAGGACTCCCTAGTCCTAGTAGGATTCCACCTCCCACAAGGAGTAGGAAAGGAGGAAGGGAGAAGCAGAAGGAAAGGGGGTCGGCCCCCTTCTCCTAGTCCTAATCGGCCTCCTGCCCAAGGGGGGGGGCGCACCAGCCCCTTGTGGGCTGATGTGCTTCCCTCTTATGGCCCATAAGGCCCATAACTTCTCCCGGGGGGTTCCGATAACCTCCCAGTACTCCAAAAAAATGCCCGAACCACTCGAAACCATTCCGATGTCCAAATGCAACCTTCCAATATATGAATCTTTACCTCTCTACCATTTCGAGACTCCTCTTCATGTCCGTGATCTCATCCGGGGCTCTGAAAAAACTTTGGTTCATCAAATCACATAACTCATAATACAAATCGTCATTGAACGTTAAGCGTGCGGACCCTACGGGTTCGAGAACTATGTAGATATGACCGAGACACATCTCCGGTCAATAACCAATAGCAGAACCTGGATTCTCATATTGGCTCCTACATATTATACGAAGATCTTTATCGGTCAAACCGCATAACAACATACGTTGATCCCTTTGTCATCGGTATGTTACTTGTCCGAGATTCGATCGTCGGTATCATCATACCAAGTTCAATCTTGTTACCGGAAAGTCTCTTTACTCGTTACGTAATGCATCATCTCGTGACAAACTCGTTAGTCACATTGCTTGGAAGGCTTATAGTGATGTGCATTACCAAGAGGGCCCAGAGATACCTTTCTGATACATGGAGTGACAAATCCTAATCTCGATCTATGCCAACCCAACAAACACCTTCGGAGACATCTACAGAGCATCTTTATAATCACCCAGTTATGTTGTGGCATTTGATAGCACACAAGGTGTTCCTCCGGTATTCGGGAGTTGCATAATCTCGTAGTCAGAGGAACATGTATAAGTCATGATGAAAGCAATAGCAATAAAACTAAACGATCATTATGCTAAGCTAACGGGTGGGTCTTGTCCATCACATCATTCTCTAATGATGTGATCCCTTTCATCAAATAACAACACATGTCTATGGTCAGGAAACATAACCATTTTTGATTAACGAGCTAGTCAAGTAGAGGCATACTAGGGACACTCTGTTTTGTCTATGTATTCACACATGTACTAAGTTCCTGGTTAATAAAATTCTAGCATGAATAATAAACATTTATCATGATATAAGGAAATATAAATAACAACTTTATTATTGCCTCTAGGGCATATTTCCTTCAGTCTCCCACTTTCACTAGAGTCAATAATCTAGTTCACATCGCCATGTGATTTAACATCATTAGTTCACATCACCATGTGATTAATTTACATCGCCATGTGACTAATACCCAAAGCGTTTTACTAGAGTCAATAATCTAGTTCACGTCGCTATGTGATTAACACCCAAAGAGTATTAAGGTGTGATCATGTTTTGCTTGTGAGAGAAGCTTAGTCAATGGGTCTGTCACATTGAGAGCCGTATGTATTTTGCATATTTTCTATGTCTACAATGCTCTGCATGGAGCTACTCTAACGAATTGCTCCCACTTTCAATATGTATCCAGATTAAGACTCAGAGTCATCCGGATTGGTGTAAAAGTTTCCATCAGTGTAACTCTTTACGACAAACTCTTTATCACCTCCATAACCGAGAAATATCTCCTTAGTCTTCTAAGGATAATTTTGACAACTGTCCAGTGATCTACTCCTAGATCACTATTGTACTCCCTTGCCAAAATCATGCTAAGGTATACAATAGGTCCGGTACACAACAGAGCATACTTTATAGAACCTATGACTGAAGCATAGGGAATGACTTTTCATTCTCTTTCTATTTTCTGTCGTGGTCGGGTTTTGAGTCTTTACTCAACTTCACATCTTGCAATACAGGCAAGAACTCCTTCTTTGACTGTTCCATTTTGAACTACTTCAAAATCTTGTCAAGGTATGTACTCATTGAAAAATCTTATCAAGCGTCTTGATCTATCTCTATAGATCTTGATGCCCAATATGTAAGCAGCTTCACCGAGGTCTTTCTTTGAAAAACTCCTTTCAAACACTCCTTTATGCTTTCCAGAAAATTCTACATCATTTCCAATTAACAATATGTTATTCACATATACTTATCAGAAAGGTTGTAGTGCTCCCACTCACTTTCTTGTAAATACAGGCTTCACCGCAAGTCTGTATAAAACTATATGCTTTGATCAACTCATAAAAGCATATATTCCAACTCCGAGATGCTTGCACCAGTCCATAAATGGATCGCTGGAGCTTGCACATTTTGTTAGCACCTTTAGGATTGACAAAACCTTTTGGTTGTATCATATACAACTCTTCTTTAATAAATCCATTAAGGAATGCAGTTTTGACATCCATTTGTCAGATTTCATAAAATGTGGCAATTGCTAATATGATTCGGACAGACTTTAAGCATCGATATGAGTGAGAAAATCTCATCGTAGTCAACACCTTGAACTTGTAAAAAAAACCTTTTCGACAAGTCGAGCTTTGTAGATAGTAACACTACTACCAGCGTATGTCTTCCTCTTCAAGATCATTTTATTCTCAATGGCTTGCTGATCATCGGGCAAGTCCACCAAAGTCCACATTTTGTTCTCATACATGGATTCTATCTCATATTTCATGGCCTCAAGCCATCTGTCGGAATCTGGGCTCATCATCGCTTCCTCATAGTTCGTAGGTTCATCATGGTCTAGTAACATGACTTCCAGAAGGTGTGGATCATACTCTGGTTGACCTACGAGGTTCGGTAGTAACTTGATCTGAAGTTTCATGATCATCATCATTAACTTCCTCACTAATTGGTGTAGCATCACTGAAACTTATTTCTGTGATGACCATTTTCCAATTCGGAAGAAGGTACAATTACCTCATCAAGTTCTACTTTCCTCCCACTCACTTCTTTCGAGAGAAACTCCTTCACTAGAAAGGATCCATTCTTAGCAACAAATATATTGCCTTTGGATCTGTGATAGAAGGTGTACCCAATAGTTTTCTTTGGGTATCCTATGAAGACGCATTTCTCCGATTTGGGTTCGAGCTTATCAGGTTGAAGCTATTTCACATAAGCATCCCAACCCCAAACTTTGAGAAACGACATCTTAGGTTTCTTGCTTAAACCATAGTTCATATGGTGTCATCTCAACAGATTTAGATGGTGCCCTATTTAACGTGAATGCAGTTGTCTCTAATGCATAACCTCCAAAACGATAGCAGTAAATCGGTAAGAGACATCATAGATCGCACCATATCTAATAAAGTACGGTTACGATGTTCGGACACACTGTCGGGGATATACCCCGCGGTATGACCCAGCCGGAAATATGACCCGGCCGGACTTGGCGGTTTACTTGAGACCCGGCTGACACTTGGCGATTCACTGGCGACCCGCCCTGACCTGGCGGTTTACAAGCAACCCGCCTGAACATTATGACTCATTAGTGACCCGGCGGGCGGGTCAGACGGATGACAAGGCCCAAGGCCCAGAAGGCCGGTTCATGTTAATGGTGGGCAGGTTTACGAGGAAAGGAATAAGGGATATTCCCTTATATAGGAAGCAAGACTAGGACTCCACTTGTAATAGACTAGTCCTAATCCTAATAGGACTCTACATGTAACCTGCCCCTTCAACATATATAAGGAGGGGCAAGACTCTCCAAAGGGGGACAAGCAACAAGAAACAATCTCTAGGTCTAGACACAAAGAGTGAGCCGGCTTATGCGGCGACTCCCTCATGAGTATAATGAGATCTAGCCACAAACAACATGTAGGGCTATTACCGGATGATGTTTTCCGGAGCCCGAAGCTGTCTAAATCCATGTCTTGTGTTGCGTCTCTCGATTTCGCTCAACCCCTCTCAAACTACTACAAAGATGCGTTGGCCTCACGACTAAGTCCTCATACTAGGACTTTTGCCATGACAATTCCATGACAGTTGGTGCTCATCGTGAGGCCCGCGCACGGTGGTGTTGAGTTTTTGAAGGAATCTCTCTTAAGGATCGAGAAATTCGCGGTTGCCGGATAAAGAAGAACAGGAGCGAAAGGATCTTGATCGAATCCGAGTTCATCAGTTGAGATTAAAAAATTCCGTGGCAGACCAGCGCCGAGATCTGAAGCAGCCCTAACACGCGAAATCCTCTAGAAGCGACCGCTGGGCGGACCTGCTACTCGAGGTTGTCAAGGATTCCAATGTCTGGATGAAATCAGTTGAGCCCTAGAAAATTATTGCTTGAAGCAGTGGATTAGACAGACGTGACAGAAAGAATTAGCTAAAAAGAAATGATAGATTAGACAAGCACCGTTCAATGCCAAAACAAAGTTAATGAAGTCTGTATACATGCAGAACCGTGAGATCGATCCATGGCAGCCAAGCACAAAGGAATTACTATTTAGCATGGCATGGATTTCGAGTAAGCCAATTAAATCTACCATGGGAAACTACTACCAAGCGATCATCAGTTGGAGACCGAGTTGGTCTTTGGGTGTACCATCGTAGGACACCGAGGACCAGTTTTTTTTGGGCGATTCTTCCAAAATCACCTTCCTCCTCAGCTTCTCCTAAAATCGTCACTCCATATATTTTTGACAATCCTGTTTAGTTAAGATCTAATTAGTTGGAATTGTAAAAAATATATGAAGTGGCGATTCTGAAAAAAACTGAGGAGGGGGACGATTCTGGGAGAATCGCCGAAAAGAACTGGCCCTGAAACCAGCTGGCAAGAGTTCTGCTGCGTTTTGTCTGATCCGCCGATTCACCCAACACGGGTCACGCGTATCATCTGCTCGGCCTAGCACATGTGAGGTCACCAGACCAATCTGGCACATGTACCTGAATTTAGTATCCATAGTGGCTGGTCGACGAAAAAACTAAAACCTGATGGATTTCCATGTTTTTCCACGTGAAGAACCCTCAACTAGTACTCCTTGCCAGCAGAGGACCGAGGAAGTACGACCACTGCACATGCATGCACTTGTCAAGGGACAAGTCCACGGGAAGATGCGTTAGCTCGTTCCCAAAACAGTGCTAGTACCACTAAATCCACGTGAAAACTCAGATTTTGGGAAGGAGTAATCCGAACAGCAAAGGAAGAAGGCCACGACCCGGATTCTGCTCCGTTGCCGAGCCGCCCACGGCGTGCAAATCGCCGTCAAACCGCCTCCTCTACGACGGGTACCTACGCAGTGTCACGCACCTGACCCGGAAGCAAATTATCCTCAGATTCGGGTTATTCCGTTGACCCACGTTTAGAACCGCCTGGGCCTCAAACTGACGTCTCTACTGGTCTCTGAGCCGCTGTCACCGGACGGGTCTCTGACTGTCGCTCGGCCGCGGCCCTGCTGCACCGGCGTTTTTCAAACCCACCGCCGGCTCAGCCGCACTTCGCTACCTCTCCTTGAGCCGCTACGATGAGCCGCCGCCGCCCGCGCCGGCCCTCCGAGCCGGCCACAGACCCGTCTCGCCGAGCCACTACTTCGAAGCCGTCCCTGCATGGATTGATTCTGACCTGCAGTCTATCTGCCTCAAGACGCTGCTCACTTCTGCCCACGCGTGGCATCTGAGCCGCCGGCCACCATGGCCGTCGTTGCAAGCCGTCGTCACTTCGGTGCTGCCTCCAAGCCGTCGTCACTTCTAGGGCCGTTTTCTGCCGCAGCCGTCATCACTTCAGATGCCACGGTCGCTGTCCTAAGTCGCCAATCCATTGAACCGCCCGGACCGCTCGCCCGTTGAGTCGCCATTTTCACTTTTAGTGTGAGCCGCCCGTACACGGGTCTCGCGGCAAGCTACCGCTTGAGCCGCCCGCTCCGAGACGTCCTTTGAGTTCTAAAAATCGGGCTATAGTGTTATCAAGGAATCGTGCGGTTTCAGCTCAAAAAAAAAAAGGAATCGTGCGGTTTGCCAGATCGGTCAATCAAGTTGACTGGCGTGCTACTAGCTAGCTTTGGAGTGAAGCGGCTATGAAGCAAGTGTATCAAAGTACTACTAATTGCAATGCACAGAGTTCAAGTACGTGCGTCCATGTCAGACTGTACCTGGACCAAATCATCTGGAAGTCCACTCAGGTGATATCTTTCCTCTATATTTTGTTAGCGTATTAAATCGTTTGAGAACAATTACGTTGGTCTGTGATATTTTCGCAGGATCATTATTCATTACAAAAGTGCCGCATAACGCGCGTGCCAATATCACTTTTGAACTAGCGTTTATTGAGCCGCTGAGGCCGCGTTGAGCCGCCTCTGCTGTGTTGAGCCGCGGGGAGTCACCGGTCTGCCTGAACCGCCGAGATTATATTGAGCCGCCTCTGACGCGGCATACAGATCATCTGTCATTCACAAACATCAGGTGATATCTGTCTGAACTTATCTTATTAATGACTTATTGTTTTTTGTCAAAGAACAATTACTCTGTCATGTAACATTTTTACACAGGATAATTGTTTATGCCATTATACTGCGGATGCACGTTTGGCTGTGCGCACAGCTTCACGGATATGTGTGTTATGGTCCATTTTGCATCAACACGTCGGCCGACTTGCCCGTCCGCGCCGCCTTACAACGCCACGGACGACTCGCCCGTCCGCTCTCGCGGCCGGTTCACGCGTCCGCGCCGGCTTACAACGAGGAGGACAACATGCTCGTCCGCATCGGCTTACAACACCGCGGCTGACTCGGTCGTGATTGATTTCAGCTTCACCATGGTGATAGTCAACTCTGCGGTGATAATTACTGACCTGACGCATCAGGTGAAATCCATCTAGTATATTTTATATTATATATTGCTTTCTTTAAAAGAGCAATTACTCTGGCTTGCAAGTTCTGCAGTACAGGACAAGTTATATCACTAAGATGTTGAATGACTCATACCGGTTTATATCACGGTCAAATATGGAGAGTCTCAAGCCAACTCCTCGAGTAGTCTTAAGACTCGGGGGCTACAATGACATGACTCGGGAACTCCAGGTCATTGGAGGGAATGATAACCCGATTCCGGAGGACACCGCCATATTGATGAAAATTTAAAGGCCGTCAGAAAATTGTCGGTTCAAAATAAAGATTCCGGTTTAAAATCCGGTTCAAGAGACATCTCTCTCCCGCAAAGCTTTGAAGCTCTCAAACCGGGTTCAAACATCTGGCTCAAGGTAAATTTGTCTCTTACAAAGCTTTTAAGCTCTCAAATCCGGTTCAAACATCCGGCTCAAGGACAATCTGTATCCCACAAAGTTTTGAAGCTTTCAAATCCGGTTTAAAGTTCCGGTTCAAAAAGAACTAATCTCTCGCAAGATTCGAGTTCTCAGAAAAATTAAAGGTTGCCAAAGAGAACTTGCTGCCATGATGCGCGGTTCAAACATGGGTATCATGCCTTACGGCTTATCTTATTATAGTCAATTGGGGGCTTCCTACTCATCGAGCATAGCTGTCGGTACCCTCTTGATCGGCGCGATGCCAAAATTTATATGGTCACTTGGGGGCTTCCTGTTCAAACATAGGTCGTATTCAAACCAAAGAGAATATAGTTGTCGGTACCCTCTTGATCGACACACTGCCAAACTCACTAGGGGGCTTCTGGATCGTATTCGAATCGTAGCTTAACCCCTTTTGGGTCCGACTTGGATCGTATTCGAACCAGGGTCGTTAAAAACCTCTCAAGGTCATTTGGGGGCTTCCTGTTCAAACATAGGTCGTATTCGAACCAAAGAGAACATAGCTGTCGGTACCCTCTTGATCGGCACACTTCCAAAGCTACTGTGGGCTACATGATCGTATTCGAATCCTAGCTTAACCCCTTTGGAACGGTCTACTGATCATATTTGAATCAGAAACCTCGATTTTTATTTGGTTCAAGTTTTTGCAAACAATCTTTGGTTTTGTCTTGAGACTTTTTTGTTCAGATCTAAGTATAAGTGTGGTTTCGTTGAAACCCGGCTTGGCTTTGGACGATAAGTCGCCAGCATGTGACAATCATCATATATTTGGAAGTATTGGCTTCTAAGGATTGGGTTATCACCCTTACTGCATAGGTCATGTAAACCGGCAGTACAAATTCAATATCACAATGGTTATATGTGGGATATTATGACCCGCCCTGCGGTAAACCACCAAGGGATCTTGTGATTTACTTGTGTGCAGGATAAGACTACATTCGGGTGGTTACCCGCCCTGGCTTTTGATGTTAAGTCGCCAGGGCATATGTTGTATAAACTCTGTGCAGGATTTACAGAGCTATGACTTACATAAATGATTAAGTTCCAGCCCATCATCAAAAATTGAAATTGGTGTCTCAAAAGGGTTATCAATTCTTGATTTTCTCAAAGGCTATAAGCCGTCGGGTTATAAAAAATCCAGTTTACAATGGAGGCGTATTAAATCATCATCGGCCAAGAGCCGCCGGGTATTTAAACTCCGGATTTACTTGTCAACAAGTAAGGTATTCAAAGTCACTTTGGCGCAAATGGCTATTGTTTTATCAATGGATATGGTTTATTCTACAATGGAAGGAATAGTCCCGAGTCGTTGTAGGCTTACGACCCGGCACTTGGGGGCTACATTATTCAAATTGAGATTACATCTAATATGCAAGTTCCATGTCACTGCCACCATGCACCATGGCACTTGGGGGCTAATGTAAAGTAATTTTTTGCTCACTTTATTGAAGAACCGACCCATCACATTGTAATGAGCCGACCCTTGGGGGCTACCAATTGCTCCTGTCAAAAATTCAAGGTACACAAGCATTAATCCATTATATTGAATGGTCTGCTATTCAGATGGTAGAGTACAAAGCTCTTAACCTTGTGGACGTGGGTTCAAGCCCCATGGTGGAGATCATATTATCTGATGCTATTATCAATAAATTATATACAAAGTCCCAGCTCAGTATTATCTTACTAAGCCGGCCCTTGGGGGCTACACGTTGTTGTTCAAGTTTACATGGTTATATCTACAAAGTCCCTGCTCATTATTGCATAATGACCCGGCCCTTGGGGGCTACACTGGTTGAAGTTTTCATAAGCATAAGGCAATTACAAGTCCCAGGTTGCTGCAAGCATGACAACCCGACACTCGGGGGCTATAGGTGATATGCATATAAGGGAGAAAAAATCTTCAAATTCTCAGTTTGGCAAATTCTCAGATTAACTCAGTGTCTGCAACAATCATGACCCGGCATCATTTATTTATAACCCGGCAATTTTGGCAATCATAAATCGGCAAGATCTACATCTTTAAGCCAGCTGAATATCAGTTGAATATTTCAAGACCAATATTTTTTCAGAGCATTGAAGGCCGACTCAAATGGATTATTTCTTATAATATTTCTCTACAAGAGCCAATGTCAGCAAATTGGTTATAAAGCTGGCCTATTGACCTGGATTTTTTAGACGAAGTGCCTAGATTTTTGCATTGGCAAGGTTTGGACATATCTGTTAAAAGAGATTTGCTATAAGATCTTTGAGTATGCATCCAGGAGGAAATGACAAGGACTTAAAGATGATCAGGTGCCGGTTCAGGAAAATATTTAACCTGGAGCACAACCTATCAAGTTTGTTCTTGTGTTTATTTTACAAGATCATTTTAACATGGATAAATCCAAATTAAACTAGGGGCTAATGTCGGGGATATACCCCGCGGTATGACCCGGTCGGACTTGGCGGTTTACTTGAGACCCGGCTGACACTTGGTGATTCACTGGCGACCCGCCCTGACCTGGCGGTTCACAAGCAACCCGCCTGAACATTATGACTCACTGGTGACCCGGCGGGCGGGTCAGACGGATGACAAGGCCCAAGGCCCAGAAGGCCGATTCATGTTAATGGTGGGCCGGTTTATGAGGGAAGGAATAAGAGATATTCCCTTATATCGGAAGCAAGACTAGGACTCCACTTGTAATAGACTAGTCCTAATCCTAATAGGACTCTACATGTAACCCGCCCCTTCAATGTATATAAGGAGGGGCGGGGCTCTCCAAAGGGGGACAAGCAACAAGAAACAATCTCTAGGGCTGGAGACAAAGGGGCAGTCGGCTTATGCGGCGACTCCCTCATGAGTATAATGAGATCTAGCCACAAACAACATGTAGGGCTATTACTGGATGATGTTTCCCAGGGCCCGAAGCTGTCTAAATCCTTGTCTTGTGTTGCGTCTCTCGATTCCGCTCAACCCCTCTCAAGCTACTACAAAGATGCGTTGGCCTCACGACTAAGTCCTCATACTAGGACATCTGTCGTGACAATTCCACGACACACACCATTACGCTGTGGTGTTCCAGGTGGCGTGAGTTGTGAAACTATTCCACATTGTTTTAAATGAAGACCAAACTCATAACTCAAATATTCACCTCCACGATCAGATCGTAGAAACTTAATTTTCTTGTTATGATGATTTTCCACTTCACTCTGAAATTCTTTGAACTTTTCAAATGTTTCAGACTTATGTTTTATCAAGTAGATATACCCATATCTGCTCAAATCATTTGTGAAGGTCAAAAAATAACGATACCCGTCGCGAGCATCAATACTCATCGGACCGCATACATCAGTATGTATTATTTCCAATAAGTCTGTTGCTCGCTCCATTGTTCCGGAGAACGGAGTCTTAGTCATCTTACTCATTAGGCATGGTTCGCAAGAATCAAGTGATTCGTAATCAAGTGATTCCAAAAGCCCAACAGCATGTAGTTTCTTCATGCGCTTTGCACCAATATGACCTAAACGGCAGTGCCAAAAATATGTTGCGCTATAATTATCAACTTTGCATCTTTTTGCATCAATATTATGAATATGTGTATCACCACGATCGAGATTCAATAAACCATTCACATTGGGTGTATGAGCATAGAAGGTTTTATTCATGTAAACAGAATAACAATTATTCTTTGACTTAAATGAATAATCGTATTGCAATAAACATGATCCAATCATATTCATGCTCAATGCAAAACACCAAATAACATTTATTTTAGGTTGAACACTAATCCCGAAGGTAAAAGGAGTGTGCAATGGTGATCTTATCAACCTTGGAATCATTTCCAACACACATCGCCACCTCGCCCTTAACTAGTCTATGTTCATTTTGCAACTCCTGTTTCGAGTTACTAATCTTAGCAACTGAACCGGTATCAAATACCCCGTGGTTACTACGAACACTAGTAAAGTACACATCAATAACATGTATATCAAATATACCTTTCACTTTGACATCCTTCTTATCCGCTAAGTATTTGGGGTAGTTCCTCTTCTAGTGACCATTCCCTTTGCAGTAGAAGCACTCAGTTTCAGGCTTAGGTCTAGCTTTGGGTTTCTTCACGGGAGTGGAAACTTGCTTGCCATTCTTTCTTGAAGTTCCCTTTCTTTTCCTTTCCCCCTTTTCTTGAAACTAGAGGTCTTGTTAGCCATCAACACTTGATGCTCTTTCTTGATTTCTACTTTCGCCAATTTTAGCATAGCGAAGAGCTCGGGAATCATTTTCGTCATCTCTTGCGTATTATAGTTCATCATGAAGTTCCAGTAACTTGGTGATAATGACTAGAGAACTCTATCAATCACTATCTTATCTGGAAGATTAACTCACACTTGATTCAAGCGATTGTAGTGCTCAGACATTCTGAGCACATGCTCACTGGTTGAGCCATTCTCCTCCATCTTGTAGGCAAAGTAATTGTCAGAGGTCTCATACCTCTCAACACGGGCATGAGACTGAAATACCAATTTCATCCCTTGGAACATCTCATATGCTCCATGTCATTCAAAATATTTTTGAAGTCCCGGTTCTAAGCCGTAAAGCATGGTGCACTAAACTATCAAGTAGTCATCATAACGAGGTTGCCAAACATAACGTCTGCATCTGCTCCTGCAAAAGGTCCGTCTCCTAGCGGTGCATCAAGGACATAATTATTCTGTGCAGCAATGAGGATAATCCTCGGATCATGGATCCAGTCCGCATCATTGCTACTATCATCTTTCAACTTATTTTTCTCTAGGAACATATCAAAAAATAAACGGGGAGCTATAACACGAGCTATTGATCTACAACATAATTTGCAAATATTATCAGGACTAAGTTCATGATAAATGAAAGTTCAATTAATCATATTACTTAAGAACTCCCACGCTTAGATAGACATCCCTCAAGTCATCTAAATGATCACGTTGTCCATGTCAACTAAACCATGTCCGATCATCACGTGAGATGGAGTAGTTTTCAATGGTGAACATCACTATGTTGATCATATCTACTATATGATTCACGTTTGACCTTTCGGTCTCAGTGTTCCGAGGCCATATCTGCATATGCTAGGCTCGTCAAGTTTAACCCCGAGTATTCCGCGTGTGCAAAACTGGCTTGCACCCGTTGTATGTGAACGTAGAGCTTATCACCGATCATCATGTGGTGTCTTGGCACGACGAACTGTCGCAATGGTGCATACTCAGGGAGAACACTTATACCTTCAAATTTAGTGAGGGATCATCTTATAATGCTACCACCGTACTAAGCAAAATAAGATGTATAAAAGATAAACATCACATGCAATCAAAATATGTGACATGATGTGGCCATCATCATCTTGTGCCTTTGATCTCCATCTCCAAAGTACCGTCATGATCGCCATCGTCACTGGCATGACACCATCCATCATCTTGATCTCTATCAATGGGGAAGGGAGAAGGAGAAGGAAAGGGGGGGGGCGCCTTCTCCTAGTCCTAATCGGCCTCCTGCCCAAGGGAGGGCGCACCAGCCCCTTGTGGGCTGGTGTGCATCCCTCTTATGGCCCATAACTTCTCCCAGGGGGTTCCGGTAATCTCCTCGTACTCCGAAAAAATGCCCGAACCACTCGGAACCATTCCGATGTCCAAATGCAACCTTCCAATATATGAATCTTTACCTATCGACCATTTCGAGACTCCTTGTCATGTTCGTGATCTCATCCGGGACTCCGAACAAACTTCGGTTCATCAAATCACATAACTCATAATACAAATCGTCATCGAACGTTAAGCGTGCGGACCCTACGGGTTCGAGAACTATGTAGACATGACCGAGTCACATCTCCGGCCAATAACCAATAGCGGAACCTGGATGCTCATATTGGCTCCTACATATTCTACGAAGATCTTTATCAGTCAAACCGCATAACAACATACGTTGTTCCCTTTGTCATCGGTATGTTACTTGCCCGAGATTCGATCGTTGGTATCATCATACCTAGTTCAATCTCATTACTGGCAAGTCTCTTTACTCGTTCCGTAATGCATCATCCCGTGACTAACTCATTAGTCACATTGCTTGCAAGGCTTATAGTGATGTGCATTACCGAGAGGGCCCAGAGATACCTTTCCGATACACTGAGTGACAAATCCTAATCTTGATCTATGCCAACCCAACAAACACCATCAGAGAGATCTGTAGAGAATCTTTATAATCACCCAGTTACGTTGTGACGTTTGATAGCACACAAGGTGTTCCTCCGGTATTCGGGAGTTGCATAATCTCATAGTCAGAGGACCATGTATAAGTCATGATGAAAGCAATAGCAATAAAATTAAACGATCATTATGCTAAGCTAACGGATGGGTCTTGTCCATCACATCATTCTCTAATGATGTGATCCCGTTCATCAAATGACAACACATGTCTATGGTCAGGAAACATAACCATCTTTGATTAATAAGCTAGTCAAGTAGAGGCATACTAGGGACACTCTGTTTTGTCTATGTATTCACACATGTACTAAGTTTCCGGTTAATACAATTCTAGCATGAATAACAAACATTTATCATGATATAAGGAAATATAAATAACAACTCTATTATTGCCTCTAGGGCATATTTCCTTCATGACCGCACAGTGAGCGGCACGCCGGCTGCGGGTGGGACTAGCCGAGCCGGCGCCATCCGGCAATGCGGCGCGGCCATCGCCAGCATGCTGAGAGTCAGGCGCCCCATCTACGGCACCCCAGTGCAGAACATGCGCGTCGCGCGGGCGTCAACAGAAGAACTCGAGAACCTAGAGGGCGAGGAATGGCATAGCCAGCTGAACCGCCTCCAGGAGCTCGTCGACGCGGCGAACACGCAGCAAGACGCGTGTGACCGCGTGGTGGAAGCCGGCAAGCAAGCCAAAAACGAACCACCCCACTGCGAGCATGGAGTGACCTCCTGGTCCCCAGGTGGCAGCGACCACGGCGAGTGGAACCCGGAGCCGGCTGCTACCAGCATACTCGCCAAATGGTTGTTCACAACCAGCAAGTTCCTCACATGGCGGCGCCAGCAGGATGATCGTCTGCCTGTACATAGAGGCGAAAGCTAAGGATGCACGAGAAGACGGCGTTGACCTGCCCGAAGAGGCCGGACTGCTAGCACTCAGCCGGTCCACCATCTACCAGTAGAGCCTATGCCGCTACCACAACAAGAAGATCAAGCCGCGTGCTTTCCGCGAGGGCGACCTTGTGCTCTGGCTGATCCAGCGAATAGCCGGCCAGCACAAGCTCTCGGCTCCATTGGAGGGGCCCTTCATCGTCAGGAAGGCTCTGGGCAATGAGTTCTACTACCTGATCGACGCATAGAAGCCGAGGGCACGCAAGAGGGACACAACCGGCCAAGAGTCGGAGCGCACGTGGAATGGGAACCTTCTCTGCCCATTTTAGAGTTGATGCAGTGTATGTACCATGCTATCTTTTGTATTAAGCAAAGACAACGGGTCCCCCGAGGCGCACTCGGGGGCTACCTTTTTATCCACATGATAAGATTTGCCTATGCATGAGTTTTTATTCTTTTGCCCTGTCCGGGTCCGGTCAGCCGGCCTGGGGGCTCGGCGCCTTGACCTAAATTGGCACCACCCGAATTCGGCTAAGTAGTGTGCCAACGCCAAAGCCCTCTCTTTGTCCCAGCCACAACTCGCAACGTGACTGTCCGGCTGGCAAGAGCCAAAGGCCGGAAACACTGTCCACACGAAAAGCGACTAAGGAAGAACACGGATTCAGGCCAAGCCGGCCTCTCGCTTCACCCGTCCGGCTGACCAGCAGCCAGCTGATACGTCTCCAACATATCTATAATTTTTGATTGATCCATGCTATATTATATACTGTTTTGGACATTATTGGGCTTTATTATCCACTTTTATATTGTTTTTGGGACTAACCTATTAACCGGAGGCCCAGCCCAGAATTGTTGTTTTTTGCCTGTTTTAGGGTTTCGAAGAAAAGGAATATCAAACGGAGTCCAAACGGAATGAAACCTTCGGCAACGTTATTTTCTCATCGAATACAACTCAGGAGACTTAGACCCTACGTCAAGCCACGTAACAGGAGCCCACGAGGTAGGGGGGGGGGGGCGCACCTACCCCCCCCCCATGCGCGCCCTCCACCCTTGTGGGGCCCCTATTGCTCCACTGACGTACTTCTTCCTCCTATATATACCCACGTAGCCCCAAATGATTAGATACGGAGCCAAAACCCTAATTCCACCACCGTAACTTTCTGTATCCACGAGATCCCATCTTGGGGCCTGTTCCGGAGCTCCGCCGGAGGGGGCATCGATCACGGAGGGCTTCTACATCAACACCATAGCCCTCTCCGATGAAGTGTGAGTAGTTTACTACGGGTCCATAGTTAGTAGCTAGATGGCTTCTTCTCTCTTTTTGGATCTCAATACAATGTTCTCCCCCTCTCTTGTGGAGATCTATTCGATGTAATCTTCTTTTTGCGGTGTGTTTGTTGAGATCGATGAATTGTGGGTTTATGATCAAGTCTATCTATGAATAATATTTGAATCTTCTCTGAATTCTTTTATGTATGATTGGTTATCTTTGCAAGTCTCTTTGAATTATCAGTTTGGTTTGGCCTACTAGATTGATCTTTCTTGCAATGGGAGAAGTGCTTAGCTTTGGGTTCAATCTTGCGGTGTCCTTTCCCAGTGACAGTAGGGGCAGCAAGGCACGTATTGTATTGTTGCCATCGAGGATAACAAGATGGGGTTTTCTTCATATTGCATGAGTCTATCCCTCTACATCATGTCATCTTGCTTCATCTTGCTTAAGGTGTCACTCTCTTTTTAACTTAATACTCTAGATGCATGCTGGATAGCGGTCAATGAGTGGAGTAATAGTAGTAGATGCAGGCAGGAGTCGGTCTACTTGTGTGGGACGTGATGCCTATATACATGATCATACCTAGATATTCTCATAACTATGCTCAATTCTGTCAATTGCTCAACAGTAATTTGTTCACCCACCGTAGAATACTTATGCTCTCGAGAGAAGCCACTAGTGAAACCTATGGCCCCCGGGTCTATCTTTATCATATCAATCTCGTACTACTTAGTTATTTACTTTGCCTTTATTTTCCTTTGCATCTTTATCATAAAAATACCAAAAATATTATCTTTATCATATCTATCAGATCTCACTCTCGTAAGTGGCCCTATAGGGATTGACAACCCCTATTTGCGTTGGTTGCGAGGATTTATTTGTTTGTGCAGGTACGAGGGACTTGCGTGTAGCCTCCTACTGGATTGATACCTTGGTTCTCAAAAACTGAGGGAAATACTTACGCTACTTTGCTGCATCATCCCTTCCTCTTCGGGGAAAACCAACGCAGTGCTAAAAGAGGTAGTAAGAAGGATTTCTGGCGCCGTTGCCGGGGAGGTCTACGCAAAAGTCAACATACCAAGTACCCATCACATACCCTTATCTCCCGCATTACATTATTTTCCATTTGCCTCTCATTTTCCTCTCCCCCCAATTCACCCTTGCCATTTTATTCGCCCTCTCTCTCTTTATCCTCCCTCTCTATTTGCCCTTTTTGTCTGCTTGCTTTTTGTTTGCTTGTGTGTTAGTTTGCTTGCTTGCCGTTATGGCTAGTCCCTTATCTTCTCCGTTGTCTCCCGAGAATGAAATTCTAAATTTTAAGCAAAGGGAGGGTGAAAATCTAAAAGATGCTTGGTACAGAATTTGCAATGCTCAAAATAAATCTGCTAGGAAGCAATCTACTACCATTCTCCTTCGCAATTTTTATGTAGGCATTACTCCTTGGCACCGTTATGTTCTTGATACTATTACCGAAGGGAATTTTTTGGGTAGCCATACTTTTGATTCTTATAATGCTGTGTTAGATTTATTTGGCTCCCCCCCTCTTTTGGTTAATGGAACTATATTAACTTTGGAGCATGTAATGCAAAGGCTTGAAATTATTGAAAATAAGGTTGCTACCGTAGAGTTAATTGAGCATTTGGATGAAAAGATCCACAGCCGAATCTCTCAATATGGATCTAAAGTAGGAGTTACTTTGAAAGATATTAAAGAAAAGGAACCCATAGTTAATGAGAAAATAAACCACGATTCCGTTAGGATCGATAAACTTGAGAATATTTTTACCAACTTGGGAACCGCTTTTTCTTCCGTAAAGAATACTCCAAGTCCTTACACTAAAGTTGCCAAGCTTATGTACGTTCCTAAAAATAAGTGTGAATCATCTAGTAAGGAAAATGCGGATCCCAAATCTATAAGTGTTCATCCCAATCTTTTTGCTATCATTAAGGAACCATTTGTAACAAATGAATTTTTCGATCTTGTGCCTAAAAGTTTGATAATTAATAAAAATAAAGAAATTCCTAAAGATGGTAGATGCCTCATTGAAGAATTGCCTACCAAAGATGGCAATACCTAGATCTATTCTTGCTTGATATGCCTAGCTAGGGGCGTTAAACGATAGCGCTTGTTGGGAGGCAACCCAATTTTATTTTTATTCCTTGCTTTTTCTCCTGCTTAGTAATAAATAAATTATTTATCCTCTGTTTTTGTTGTGTTTTTTGTGTTTAATTAGTGTTTGTACCAAGTAGAACCGTTGGGAAGACTTGGGGAAAGTCTTGTTGAACTTGCTGTAAAAAAACAGAAACTTTAGCGCTCACGAGAACTGCTGTCATTTTTATTTGGAAAGTGATATTTAGTTAATTCTTTTTGCAGATGATTAATAGATAAATTCCTCACGTACAGAAGTTTATTTTAGAATTTTTGGGGTTCCATATCTTTCTCTAGCTACAGATTACTACAGACTGTTCTGTTTTTGACAGATTCTGTTTTTCGTGTGTTGTTTGCTTATTTTGATGAATCTATGGCTAGTAAATTAGTTTATAAACCATAGAGAATTTTGAATACAGTAGGTATAACACCCATATAAATATAGAATTAGTTCATTACAGTACCTTGAAGTGGTCTTTTGTTTTCTTTCGCTAACAGAGCTCACGAGATTTTCTACTTTAAGTTTTGTGTTGTGAAGTTTTCATGTTTTGGGTAAAGATTTGATGGATTATGGAACAAGGAGTGGCAAGAGCCTAAACTTGGGGATGCCCATGGCACCCCCAAGATAATCTAAGGACACCTAAAATCCAAAGCTTGGGGATGCCCCGAAAGGCATCCCCTCTTTCGTCTACTTCTATCGGTAACTTTACTTGGAGCTATATTTTTATTTACCACATGATATGTGTTTTGCTTGGAGTGTCTTGTATGATTTGAGTATTTTCTTATTAGTTTACCACAATCATCCTTACTGTACACACCTTTTGAGAGAGCCATATATGATTTGGAATTTGTTAGAATACTCTATGTGCTTCGCTTATATCTTTTGAGTTATATAATTTTACTCTAGTGCTTCACTTATATCTTTTAGAGCACGGTGGTGGATTTGTTTTATAGAAACTATTGATCTCTCACGCTTCACTTAGATTATTTTGAGAGTCTTAAATAGCATGGTAATTTGCTTAAAATCCTAATATGCTTGGTATGCAAGATTAATAATAAAACTTTCCTATGAGTGTGTTGAATACTAAAGAGAAGTTTGATGCTTGATGATTGTTTTGAGACATGGAGGTAATAATATCAAAGTCATGCTAGTTGAGTAGTTGTGAAATTGAGAAATACTTGTGTTGAGGTTTGCAAGTCCCGTAGCATGCACGTATGGTAAATGTTATGCAAGAAATTTGAAACATGAGGTGTCATTTGATTGTCTTCCTTATGAGTGGCGGTCGGGGACGAGCGATGGTCTTTTCCTACCAATCTATCCCCCTTGGAGCATGCGCGCAGTACCGAGGTTTTTGATGACTTATAGATTTTTGCAATAAGTATGTGAGTTCTTTATGACTAATGTTGGGTCCATGGATTATACGCACTCTCACCCTTCCATCCTTGCTAGCCTCTTTGGTACCGTGCATTGCCCTTTCTCACATTGAGAGTTGGCACAAACTTCGCCGGTGCATCCAAACCCCGTGATATGATATGCTCTTTCACACATAAACCTCCTTATATCTTCCTCAAAACAGCCACCATACCTACCTATTATGGCATTTCCATAGCCATTCCGAGATATATTGCCATGCAACTTTCCATCATTGCGTTCATCATGACACCTTCATCATTGTCATATTGCTTAGCATGATCATGTAGTTGACATAGTATTTGTGGCAAAGCCACCATTCATAATTCTTTCATACATGTCACTCTTGGTTCATTGCATATCCCGGTACACCGCCGGAGGCATTCATATAGAGTCATCTTTGTTCTAGTATCGAGTTGAAATCATTGAGTTGTAAATAAATAGAAGTGTGATGACCATAATTTTCTAGAGCATTGTCCCAAGTGAGGAATAAAAAAAGAGGAAAGGCCATAAAAAAGGAGAAGGCCCAAAAAAGAAAAAAAAAGAGAAAGGACATAAAAAAGGCCAAAGAAAAAAATGAGAGAAAAAGAGAGAAGGGACAATGTTACTATCCTTTGCCACACTTGTGCTTCAAAGTAGCACCATGATCTTCATAGTAGAGAGTCTCTCATGTTATCACTTTCATATTCTAGTGGTAATTTTGCATTATAGAACTTGGCTTGTATATTCCAACAATGGGCCTCCTCAAGTGCCCTAGGTCTTCATGAGAAAGCAAGTTGGATGCACACCCACTAGTTTCTTTTGTTGATCTTTCATACATTTATAGCTCTAGTGCATCCGTTGCATGGCAATCCCTACTCCTTGCATTAACATCAATCGGTGGGCATCTCCATAGCCCATTGATTAGCCTCGTTGATGTGAGACTTCCTCCTTTTTGTCTTCTCCACATAACCCCCCTCATTATATTCTATTCCACCTATAGTGCTATGTCCATGGCTCGCGCTCATATATTGCGTGAAAGTTTATAGGTTTGAGATTACTAAAATATGAAACAATTGCTTGGCTTGTCATCAGGGTTGTGCATGATGATAGCATTCTTGTGTGACGAAAATGAAACATGACTAAACCATATGATTTTGTAGGGATGAACTTTCTTTGGCCATGTTATTTTGAGAAGACATAATTGCTTAGTTAGTATGCTTGAAGTATTATCATTTTTATGTCAATATGAACTTTTGTCTTGAATCTTTCGGATCTGAATATTCATACCACAATCAAGAAGAATTACATTAAAAATATGCCAAGTAGAACTCCGCATCAAAAATTCTGTTTTTATCATTTACCTACTCGAGGACGAGCAGGAATTAAGCTTGGGGATGCTTGATACGTCTCCAACGTATCTATAATTTTTGATTGCTCCATGCTATATTATCTACTGTTTTGGACATTATTGGGCTTTATTATCCACTTTTATATTATTTTTGGGACTAACCTATTAACCGAAGGCCCAGCCCAGAATTGTTGTTTTTTGCCTGTTTTAGGGTTTCGAAGAAAAGGAATATCAAACGGAGTCCAAACGGAATGAAACCTTCAGGAACGTGATTTTCTCATAGAATACAACTCAGGAGACTTGGACCCTACGTCAAGCCACGTAACAGGAGCCCAAGAGGTAGGGGGGCGCACCTACCCCCCCCCCATGCGCGCCCTCCACCCTTGTGGGGCCCCTATTGCTCCACTGACGTACTTCTTCCTCCTATATATACCCACGTACCCCCAAACGATCAGATATGAAGCCAAAACCCTAATTCCACCGCCGTAACTTTCTATATCCATGAGATCCCATCTTGGGGCCTGTTCTGGAGCTCCACCGGAGGGGGCATCGATCATGGAGAGCTTCTACATCAACATGATAGCCTCTCCGATGAAGTGTGAGTAGTTTACTTCAGACCTACGGGTCCATAGTTAGTAGCTAGATGGCTTCTTCTCTCTTTTTGGATCTCAATACAATGTTCTCCCCCTCTCTTGTGGAGATCTATTCGATGTAATCTTCTTTTTGCCGTGTGTTTGTTGAGATCGATGAATTGTGGGGTTTATGATCAAGTCTATCTATGAATAATATTTGAATCTTCTCTGAATTCTTTTATGTATGATTGGTTATCTTTGCAAGTCTCTTTGAATTATCAGTTTGGTTTGGCCTACTAGATTGATCTTTCTTGCAATGGGAGAAGTGCTTAGCTTTGTGTTCAATCTTGCGGTGTCCTTTCCCAGTGACAGTAAGGGCAGCAAGGCACGTATTGTATTGTTGCCATCGAGGATAACAAGATGGGGTTTTCTTCATATTGCATGAGTCTATCCCTCTACATCATGTCATCTTGCTTAAGGCGTTACTTTGTTTTTAACTTAATCTCTAGATGCATGCTGGATAGCGGTAGATGAGTGGAGTAATAGTAGTAGATGCAGGCAGGAGTCGGTCTACTTGTCTCGGACGTGATGCCTATATACATGATCATACCTAGATATTCTCATAACTATGCTCAATTCTGTCAATTGCTCAACAGTAATTTGTTCACCCACCGTAGAATACTTATGCTCTCGAGAGAAGCCACTAGTGAAACCTATGGCCCCCGGGTCTATATTTATCATATCAATCTCCTACTACTTTGTTATTTACTTTGCCTTTATTTTACTTTGCATCTTTATCATAAAAATACCAAAAATATTATCTTTATCATATCTATCAGATCTCACTCTCGTAAGTGGCTCTATAGGGATTGACAACCCCTATTTGCGTTGGTTGCGAGGATTTATTTGTTTGTGCAGGTATGAGGGACTTGCGTGTAGCCTCCTACTGGATTGATACCTTGGTTCTCAAAAACTGAGGGAAATACTTACGCTACTTTGCTGCATCATCCCTTCCTCTTCGGGGAAAACCAACGCAGTCCTAAAAGAGGTAGCACCGGCCGGCCGGCTTCTCGCTCGACTAGCTACACTCTAAGCGGCTGAAGTAGTTTGCATACTCTAAATGGCCAAGTCCCTGACCCGGCCACAGACCGCAGCGCGGCTGTCCGGCTGGCAGGGCAGCGGCCAGAGGAACACAGCAAAGGAAAAAGCTAAAGAGAGCAAAGGAGAAACCGAGCAAGAACCCGGCAAAACACACAAGCATGTGGGAAATCAGATTATTTACATTGCAAAAAGGCCCAAGGCTGGCATTCATTAGAGTTTAAAAACACCCCCAATGGGTGGAACTGCGCACGATTAACTTGTTCTTAAGTACAAGACAGAAAAATTTCAAAAGATAAAGGCCGTTTAGGCCGAAGGCGCTACGGGCGCTCGGACAGGTTGGCGGTGGCTGAAGCACCGACTGGCGGGGCCTCCAGCCGGGTGGTCTCGGTCTCGTCGGCGTCGGCAGCGGTGGCTGATGTGGTCTCCTGTGGCTCGCTAGCTGAGGCCGGATCGGGCTGTGTTCGGCAGGTCGCTCCGTCATCTGGCGCGACGCCATCGCCTTCCTCGTCCTCCTCCTCGGCTTCATTGCTGGAGGTGATCTCCTCCGCCGGGTCCTCCCCCTAGTCCAGGTTAAGCCCGAACCAGGATGGCGGCACCTCAGCGCTGTTTTCCGCCTGCTCCAGGAAAAAGACGCCGACATCGGCATAGTCGGCAAGGGTTGTCGCGTGAATGGCGATCGCCTCGCGTTGCGCCTCTAGCTCCGGCGTTGCCTCCTAGAGAAAGGTGGCCAACTGAGCCAAACGCATGCCTGGGTACCACGCCTTCACGAACTCCGCCGCCGCCTTGGCGCTTGCCCGTACCGCTGCACCCTTCCAGGCATCGAGCCTTTCTGCTGCCACCTCCAACTAGTCGGTAGTCCGATTGGGAGTCCGGGCACCTGTGCACCCGGCCAGAGCCCCTCCAAGAACTAGGACTCGGCGTGCTAGAATCGGCGGAGCAGGCGATGCGCCGGCTCAAGGCGCATCCAGACGGACAAGAATTGTCCACCCAGGTTCCGGGGCAGGTTGATACGTCTCCAACGTATCTATAATTTTTGATTGCTCCATGCTATATTATCTACTGTTTTGGACATTATTGGGCTTTATTATCCACTTTTATATTATTTTTTTGGACTAACCTATTAACCAGAGGCCCAACCCAGAATTGTTGTTTTTTGCCTATTTTAGGGTTTCGAAGAAAAGGAATATCAAACGGAGTCCAAACGGAATGAAACCTTCGGGAACGTGATTTTCTCACCGAACATGATCCAGGAGATTTGGACCCTACGTCAAGAAACAAAGGAGGAGGCCACGAGTTAGGGGGGTGCGCCTACCCCCCCCCCCAGGCGTGCCCTCCACCCTCGTGGGCCCCCAGTTGCTCCACCGATGTACTCCTTCCTCCTATATATACCTACGTACCCCCAAACGATCAGATACGGAGCCAAAACCTTAATTCCACCGCCGCAAATTTCTGTATCCACGAGATCCCATCTTGGGGCCTGTTCCGGAGGTCCGCCGGAGGGGGTATCCATCACGGAGGGCTTCTACATCAACACCATAGCCCCTCCGATGAAGTGTGAGTAGTTCACCTCATACCTACGGGTGCATAGTTATTAGCTAGATGGCTTCTTCTCTCTTTTTGGATCTCAATACAATGTTCTCCCCTCTCTTGTGGAGATCTATTCGATGTAATCTTCTTTTTGCGGTGTGTTTGTTGAGACCGATGAATTGTGGGTTTATGATCAAGTCTATCTATGAACAATATTTGGATGTTCTCTGAATTCTTTTATGTATGATTGATTCTCTTTGCAAGTCCCTTCGAATTATCAGTTTGGTTTGGCCTACTAGATTGATCTTTCTTGCAATGGGAGAAGTGCTTAGCTTTGGGTTCAATCTTGTGGTGTCCTTTCCCAGTGACAGTAGGGGCAGCAAGGCACGTATTGTATTGTTGCCATCGAGGATAACAAGATGGGGTTTTCATCATATTGCATGAGTTTATCCCTCTACATCATGTCATCTCGCTTAAGGCGTTATTCTGTTTTCATGAACTTAATACTCTAGATGCATGCTGGATAGCGGTCGATGAGTGGAGTAATAGTAGTAGATGCAGGCAGGAGTCAGTCTACTTGTCTCGGACGTGATGCCTATATACATGATCATACCTAGATATTCTCATAACTATGCTCAATTCTGTCAATTGCTCAATAGTAATTCGTTCACCCACTGTAAAATACCTATGCTCTTGAGAGAAGCCACTAGTGAAACCTATGGCCCCCGGGTCTATCTTCATCATATTAATCTTCCAATACTTAGTTATTTACTTTGCTTTTATTTTACTTTGCATCTTTATCACAAAAATACCAAAAATATTATCTTATCATATCTATCAGATCTCACTCTCGTAAGTGACCGTGAAGGGATTGACAACCCCTTATCGCGTTGGTTGCGAGGAGTTATTTGCTTTGTGCAGGTACGAGGGACTCGCGCGTAGCCTCCTACTGTATTGATTCCTTGGTTCTCAAAAACTGATGGAAATACTTACGCTACTTTGCTGCATCTCCTTTCCTCTTCAGGGAAATCCAACGCAGTGCTCAAGAGGTAGCAAGAAGAATTTCTGGCGCCGTTGCCGGGGAGGTTCGCACAAGTCAAGATTTGACTCCCGACAACAAGCCATTTCTGGCGCCGTTGCCGGGGAGTCTACGCAAAAGTCAATATACCAAGTACCCATCACAATCCTTATCTCCCGCATTACATTATTTGCCATTTGCCTCTCGTTTTCCTCTCCCCCACTTCACCCTTGCCGTTTTATTCGCCCTCTCTCTCCCCGTCCTCCTTCTCTTTCCCAATTTGCCTCTTTTGCCCGTTTCTTGTTTGCTCGTATGGTTGGAATAGTTGTTTATTTATTACTAAACAGAGAACCTAAGATCTATGGATCCTCATCCACTTGCTAATCTTTTTAAGAGATCCAATTATGAGGAACCAATTGCTAGTAAGTTTTGTGCACTAGATTATCTTTATGAAGTTTTGCTTGAAATTTGTGAATCTGATAATTGTGATGAAGTACCTTATGAAGTGATTCACGATAGATCTTTGAATAAAAAGCATGATTGCAATGATTTTACTATAAATTCTCTTGATGTCAATTGTGCTAATAATATGCAAAACCCTAAGCTTGGGGATGCTGGTTTTGCTATGTCCTCTACTTGTTGCAATGATCATGATTGGGGTGATTCTTCTTATGATCTTGAAAAATTATTTAAGCCCCATGATTAATATGATATTGATAATAGTGTTTGCAATATTATTGAAAGTGGGTTTGGAAGAGTGTCAACTTTAGATCCCACTATTTTGGAAGAGAGTCAACTTTGCATGCTTATGGATCATGTTGAAAATATTTTGTGTGATGGCTATTTTGTTGAATTTTCTTATGATCCCACATGCAATTATTATGAGAGAGGAAAATATGGTGGTAGAAATTTTCATGTTACTAAATTACCTCTCGTTATGTTGAGATTGCTATTGTTTCTTTCCGCTTCCTTGCATATGCTAGTTTTTGCTTGCCTTGATAATTTGTTTGCCTATAAGATGCCTATGCATAGGAAGTATGTTAGACTTAGATGTGTTTGTCACGTGTTTTATGATGCTCTCTTTGTGCTTCAATTCTTGTCTTTCATATGAGCATCATTAAAATTATCAATGCCTAGCTTTAAGGATTTAAAGAAAAGCGCTTGTTGGGAGACAACCCAATATTTATCCTTGCTGTTAGTCAATAATTAATTTATCTAGCCTCTGTTTTGGTTGTGTTTTTTGTGTTTAATTAGTTTTTGTGCCAAGTAGAACCGTTGGGAAGACTTGGGGAAAGTCTTGTTAATCTTGCTGTAAAAAACAGAAACTTTAGCGCTCACGAGAACTGCTGCCATTTTTATTTGGAAAGTTCTATTTAGTTAATTCTTTTGGCAGATGATTAAAAGATAAATTCCTCACGTCCAGCAATTTATTTTAGAATTTTTGGGGTTCCATATCTTATGCTAGCTACAGATTACTACAGACTGTTCTGTTTTTGACAGATTCTGATTTTCGTGTGTTGTTTGCTTATTTTGATGAATCTATGGCTAGTAAAATAGTTTATAAACCATAGAGAAGTTGAAATACAGTAGTTTTAAAACCAATATAAATAAATAATGAGTTAATTACAGTACCTTGAAGTGGTCTTTTGTTTTCTTTCGCTAACGGAGCTCACGAGATTTTCTACTTAAAGTTTTGTGTTGTGAAGTTTTCAAGTTTTGGGTAAAGATTTGATGGATTATGGAACAAGGAGTGGCAAGAGACTAAGCATGGGGATGCCCTTGGCACCCCCAAGATAATCTAAGGACACCTAAAAGCCAAAGCTTCCGGGGCATCCCCTCTTTTTGTCTACTTCTATCGGTAACTTTACTTGGAGCTATATTTTTATTCACCACATGATATGTGTTTTGCTTGGAGCGTCTTGTATGATTTGAGTCTTTGCTTTTTAGTTTACCATAATCATCCTTGCAGTACACACCTTTTGAGAGCCATACATGATTAGGAATTTGTTAGAATACTTTATGTACTTCACTTATATCTTTTTCAGTAATATAGTTTTGCTCTAGTACATCACTTATATCTTTTAGAGCACGGTGGTGGATTTGTTTTATAGAAACTATTGATCTCTCACGCTTCACTTAGATTATTTTGAGAGTCTTAATAGCATGTGGGAAATCAGATTATTTACATTGCAAAAAGGCCCAAGGTTGGCATTCATCAGAGTTTAAAAACACCCCCAATGGGTGGAACTGCGCACGATTAACTTGTTCTTAAGTACAAGACAGAAAAATTTCAAAAGATAAAGGCCGTTTAGGCCGAAGGCGCTACGGGCGCTCGGACAGGTTGGCGGTGGTTGAAGCACTGGCTGGCGGGGCCTCCGGCCGGGTGGTCTCGGTCTCGTCGGCGTCGGCAGCGGTGGCCGATGTGGACTCCCGTGGCTCACTAGCTGAGGCCGGATCGGGCTGTGTTCGGCAGGTCGCTCCGTCATCTGGCGCGACGCCATCGCCTTCCTCGTCCTCCTCCTCGGCTTCATTGCTGGAGGTGATCTCCTCAACCGGGTCCTCCCCCTCGTCCAGGTTAAGCCCGAACCAGGATGGCGGCACCTCAGCGCCGTTTTCCGCCTGCTCCAGGACAAAGACGCCGACATCGGCGTAGTCGGCAAGGGTTGTCGCGCGAATGGTGATCGCCTCGCGTTGCGCCTCTAGCTCCGGCGTTACCTCCTAGCGAAAGGTGGCCAACTGAGCCAAACGCATGCCTGGGTACCACGCCTTCACGAACTCCGTCGCCGCCTTGGCGCCTGCCCGTACCGCTGCACCCTTCCAGGCGTCGAGCCTTTCCGCTGCCACCTCCAACCAGTCGGTAGTACGATTGGGAGTCCGGGGCACCTGTGCACCCGGCCAGAGCCCCTCCAAGAACTAGGACTCGGCGTGCTAGAATCGGTGGAGCAGGCGGTGCGCCAGCTCAAGGCGCATCCAGACGGACAAGAATTGTCCACCCAGGTTCCGGGGCAGGTTGATACGTCTCCAACGTATCTATAATTTTTGATTGCTCCATGCTATATTATCTACTGTTTTGGACATTATTGGGCTTTATTATCCACTTTTATATTATTTTTTGGACTAACCTATTAACCGGAGGCCCAGCCCAGAATTGTTGTTTTTTTGCCTATTTTAGGGTTTCGAAGAAAAGGAATATCAAACGGAGTCCAAACGGAATGAAACCTTCGGGAACGTGATTTTCTCACCGAACATGATCCAGGAGACTTGGACCCTACGTCAAGAAACAAAGGAGGAGGCCACGAGGTAGGGGGGGCCTACACCCCAGGTGTGCCCTCCACCCTCGTGGGCCCCCTGTTGCTCCACCGATGTACTCCTTCCTCCTATATATACCTACGTACCCCCAAACGATCAGATACGGAGCCAAAACCTTAATTCCACCGCCGCAAATTTCTATATCCACGAGATCCCATCTTGGGGCCTGTTCTGGAGTTCCGCCGGGGGTGGTATCCATCATGGAGGGCTTCTACATCAACACCATAGCCCCTCCGATGAAGTGTGGGTAGTTCACCTCATACCTATGGGTCCATAGTTATTAGCTAGATGGCTTCTTCTCTCTTTTTGGATCTCAATACAATGTTCTCCCCTCTCTTGTAGAGATCTATTCGATGTAATCTTCTTTTTGCGATGTGTTTGTTGAGACCGATGAATTGTGGGTTTATGATCAAGTCTATCTATGAACAATATTTGAATGTTCTCTGAATTCTTTTATGTATGATTGATTATATTTGCAAGTCCCTTCGAATTATCAGTTTGGTTTGGCCTACTAGATTGATCTTTCTTGCAATGGGAGAAGTGCTTAGCTTTGGGTTCAATCTTGTGGTGTCCTTTCCCAGTGACAGTAGAGGCAGCAAGGCACATATTGTATTGTTGCCATCGAGGATAACAAGATGGGGTTTTCATCATATTGCATGAGTTTATCCCTCTACATCATGTCATCTTGCTTAAGGCGTTACTCTGTTTTCATGAACTTAATACTCTAGATGCATGCTGGATAGCGGTCGATGAGTGGAGTAATAGTAGTAGATGCAGGCAGGAGTCGGTCTACTTGTCTCGGACGTGATGCCTATATACATGATCATACCTAGATATTCTCATAACTATGCTCAATTCTGTCAATTGCTCAATAGTAATTCGTTCACCCACCGTAAAATACCTATGCTCTTGAGAGAAGCCACTAGTGAAACCTATGGCCCCCGGGTCTATCTTCATCATATTAATCTTCCAATACTTAGTTATTTACTTTGCTTTTATTTTACTTTGCATCTTTATCACAAAAATACCAAAAATCTTATCTTATCATATCTATCAGATCTCACTCTCGTAAGTGACCGTGAAGGGATTGACAACCCCTTATCGCGTTGGTTGAGAGGAGTTATTTGCTTTGTGCAGGTACGAGGGTCTCGCGCGTAGCCTCCTACTGTATTGATACCTTGGTTCTCAAAAACTGATGGAAATACTTACGCTACTTTGCTGCATCTCCTTTCCTCTTCGGGGAAATCCAACGCAGTGCTCAAGAGGTAGCACAGGTCTGGCGCGATGTCCATGACCACGCTCCTCCGTTGCGCGCGTCGCGCCTCAATCGCCTGGGCGATGGCACCAGAGTGATCCGGGAAGAACTCTGTTTAAAAGAAAGTAAAGGAATAAGAGGCCAGCGTCTAGCAACAGCCGGCACCTCCAAGCAATAAAGAAAGAAAACTCACCTTCGAGCATGTCCTTGATCACCGAGTAGCCCTCCGACAGGTACTTCTCCTTCTCGGCCCAGCCCGAGCGCTGGGTCTCGAACTCGGCCTGGAGACGCTCCTCGTTGGCCTTCAGTAGCCGGACTTGCTCCGTATGCCGGACCGCCTGGTTAGCCAGCTCTTTCTCGAGTCAGTCGCGCATCGCGGCCGTCTGGCTGTGCTCCAGCTCCTTGGCCTGGAGCTGGCTCTCGAGCTCATGCACGCGGCCCTGCAGATGGGCGGCAGCCTCTACAAAGACAAAGAAGAATCAACAACATCAGTAGAAACAAGAACTCGCCAGGAAGATCTGGCCCGACTGCTCAGTAGTCAGCCCGAATATCGGGGGCTACACCTAGTGGGTGCACTTGCGCGCCCCCACTAAAAGCCGGCCTACGTACTGTGGCGCTTGTTCAACTCAGCACTTCGGTTGGCCAGCATCTGGTTCTGGGAGTTGTAGGTGACCGCATGTTGGGGAACGTAGTAATTTCAAAAAAATTCCTACGCACACGCAAGATCATGGTGATGCATAGCAACGTGGGGAGAGTGTGATCTACGTACCCTTGTAGACCGAGAGCGGAAGTGTTATATCAACGCGGTTGATGTAGTCGTACGTCTTCACGATCCGACCGATTCAAGCATCGAAACTACGGCACCTCCGAGTTTCAGCACACGTTCAGCTCGATGACGATCCCCGGACTCCGATCCAGCAAAGTGTCGGGGAAGAGTTCCGTCAGCACGACGGCGTGGTGACGATCTTGATATTCAACTGTCGCAGGGCTTCGCCTAAGCACCACTACAATATTATCGAGGATTATGGTGGAAGGGGGCACCGCACACGGCTAAGAAAACGATCACGTGGATCAACTTGTGTCTCTAGGGGTGCCCCATGCCTTTGTATATAAAGGAGCCAAGGGGGGTGCGGCCGGCCCTAGTAGGAGGCGCGCAGGAGGAGTCCTACTCCTACCGGGAGTAGGACTCCCCTCCCTTTCCTTGTCCAAGTAGGAGAGGGGGAAGGAAGGGAGAGAGGAGAGGAAGGAAAGGGGGGGGCGCCGCCCCTCCCTCCTTGTCAGATTCGGACTAGGGGGAGAGGGGGCGCGCGGCCTGCCCTGGCAGCCCCTCCTCTTCTCCACTTTAGGCCCATGAGGCCCATTAACCCCCCGGGGGGTTCCGGTAACCCCCCGGTACTCTGGTTTTATCCGAAACTTCCCCAGAACACTTCCGGTGTCCGAATATAGCCGTCCAATATATCAATCTTTATGCCTCGACCATTTCGAGACTCCTCGTTATGTCTTTGATCATATCCGGGACTCCGAACCAACTTCGGTACATCAAAACTCATAAACTCATAATATAACTATCATCGAAACCTTAAGCGTGCGGACCCTACGGGTTCGAGAACAATGTAGACATGACCGAGACATGTCTCCGGTCAATAACCAATAGCGGAACCTGGATGCTCATATTGGCTCCCACATATTCTACGAAGATCTTTATCGGTCAGACCGCATAACAACATACGTTGTTCCCTTTGTCATCGGTATGTTACTTGCCCGAGATTCGATCGTCGGTATATCAATACCTAGTTCAATCTCATTACCGACAAGTCTCTTTACTCGTTCTGTAATACATCATCTCATAACTAACTCATTTAGTTGCATTGCTTGCAAGGCTTAGGTGATGTGCATTACCAAGAGGGCCCAGAGATACCTCTCCGACAATTGGAGTGACAAATCCTAATCTCGAAATACGCCAACCCAACATGTACCTTTGGAGACACCTGTAGAGCTCCTTTATAATCACCCAGTTACGTTGTGACGTTTGGTAGCACACAAAGTGTTCCTCCGGTAAACGGGAGTTGCATAATCTCATAGTCATAGGAACATGTATAAGTCATGAAGAAAGCAATAGCAACATACTAAACGATCGAGTGCTAAGCTAACGGAATGGGTCAAGTCAATCACATCATTCTCCTAATGATGTGATCCCGTTAATCAAATAACAACTCTTTGTCTATGGTTAGGAAACATAACCATCTTTGATTAACGAGATAGTCAAGTAGAGGCATACTAGTGACACTCTGTTTGTCCATGTATTCACACATGTATTATGTTTCCGGTTAATACAATTCTAGCATGAATAATAAACATTTATCATGAAATAGGGAAATAAATAATAACTTTATTATTGCCTCTAGGGCATATTTCCTTCAGTCTCCCACTTGCACTAGAGTCAATAATCTAGATTACACAGTAATGATTCTAACACCCATGGAGCTTTGGTGCTGATCATGTTTTGCTCGTGGAAGAGGCTTAGTCAATGGGTCTGCAACATTCAGATCCGTATGTATCTTGCAAATCTCTATGCCTCCCACCTGGACTAGATCCCGGATGGAATTGAAGCGTCTCTTGATGTGCTTGGTTCTCTTGTGAAATCTGGATTCCTTTGCCAAGGCAATTGCACCAGTATCGTCACAAAAGATTTTCATTGGACCCGATGCACTAGGTATGGCACCTAGATCGGATACGAACTCCTTCATCCAGACTCCTTCGTTTGCTGCTTCCGAAGCAGCTATGTACTCCGCTTCACATGTAGATCCTGCCACAACACTTTGTTTAAAACTGCACCAACTGACAGCTCCACCGTTTAATGTAAATACGTATCCGGTTTGCGATTTAGAATCGTCCGGATCAGTGTCAACGCTTGCATCAACGTAACCATTTACGATGAGCTCTTTTTCACCTCCATATATGAGAAACATATCCTTAGTCCTTTTCAGGTCTTTCAGGATGTTCTTGACCGCTGTCCAGTGATCCACTCCTGGATTACTTTGGTACCTCCCTGCTAGACTTATAGCAAGACACACATCAGGTCCGGTACACAGCATTGCATACATGATAGAGCCTATGGCTGAAGCATAGGGAACATCTTTCATTTTATCTCTATCTTTTGCATTGGTCGGGCATTGAGTCTTACTCAATTTCACACCTTGCAACACAGGCAAGAATCCTTTCTTTGCTTGATCCATTTTGAACTGTTTCAAAACTTTGTCAAGGTATGTGCTTTGTGAAAGTCCAATTAAGCGTCTTGATCTATCTCTATAGATCTTAATACCTAATATGTAAGCAGCTTCACCGAGGTCTTTCATTGAAAAACTCTTATTCAAGTATCCCTTTATGCTATCCAGAAATTCTATATCATTTCCGATTAGTAATATGTCATCTACATATAATATCAGAAATGCTACAGAGCTCCCACTCACTTTCTTGTAAATACAGGCTTCTCCAAAAGTCTGTACAAAACCAAATGCTTTGATCACACTATCAAAGCGTTTATTCCAACTCCGAGAGGCTTGCACCAGTCCATAAATGGATCGCTGGAGCTTGCACACTTTGTTAGCTCCCTTTGGATCGGCAAAACCTTCTGGCTGCATCATATACAACTCTTCTTCCAGAAATCCATTCAGGAATGCAGTTTTGACATCCATCTGCCAAATTTCATAATCATAAAATGCGGCAATTGCTAACATGATTCGGACAGACTTAAGCATCGTTACGTGTGAGAACGTCTCATCGTAGTCAATCCCTTGAATTTGTCGAAAACCTTTTGCGACAAGTCGAGCTTTGTAGACAGTAACATTACCGTCAACGTCAGTCTTCCTCTTGAAGATCCATTTATTCTCAATTGCTTGCCGATCATTGGGCAAGTCAACCAAAGTCCATACTTTGTTTTCATAGATGGATCCCACCTCAGATTTCATGGCTTCGAGCAATTTTGCGGAATCTGGGCTCACCATCGCTTCTTCATAGTTCGTAGGTTCATCATGATCTAGTAGCATGACTTCCAGAAAAGGATTACCGTACCACTCTGGTGCGGATCTTACTCTGGTTGATCTACGAGGTTCAGTAGTAACTTATTCTGAAGTTTCATGATCATTATCATTAGCTTCCTCACTAATTGGTGTAGGTGTCACAGAAACCTATTTCTGCGATGTACTACTTTCCAATAAGGGAGCAGGTACAGTTACCTCATCAAGTTCTACTTTCCTCCCACTCACTTCTTTCGAGAGAAACTCCTTCTCCAGAAAGGATCCATTCTTAGCGACAAATGTCTTGCCTTCGGGTCTGTGATAGAAGGTGTACCCAATAGTCTCTTTTGGGTATCCTATGAAGACACATTTCTCCGATTTGGGTTCAATCTTATCAGGTTGAAGTTTCTTCACATAAGAATCGCAGCCCCAAACTTTTAGAAACGACAACTTTGGTTTCTTGCCAAACCACAGTTCATAAGGCGTCGTCTCAACGGATTTTGATGGTGCCCTATTTAACGTGAATGCGGCTGTCTCTAGAGCATAACCCCAAAACGGTAGCGGTAAATCTGTAAGAGACATCATAGATCGCACCATATCAAGTAAAGTACAATTATGATGTTCGGACACACCATTACGATGTGGTGTTCCAGGTGGCGTGAGTTGCGAAACTATTCCGCATTGTTTCAAATGTAGACCAAACTCGTAACTCAAATATTCTCCTCCACGATCAGATCGTAGAAACTTTATTTTCTTGTTACGATGATTTTCAACTTCACTCTGAAATTCTTTGAACTTTTCAAATGTTTCAGACTTATGTTTCATTAAGTAGATATACCCATATCTGCTTAAATCATCTGTGAAGGTGAGAAAATAACAATATCCGCCACAAGCTTCAACATTCATTGGACCACATACATCTGTATGTATGATTTCCAACAAATCTGTTGCTCTCTCCATAGTACCGGAGAACGGTGTTTTAGTCATCTTGCCCATGAGGCATGGTTCGCAGGTACCAAGTGATTCATAATCAAGTGGTTCCAAAAGTCCATCAGTATGGAGTTTCTTCATGCGTTTTACACCGATATGACCTAAACGGCAATGCCACAAATAAGTTGCACTATCATTATCAACTCTGAATCTTTTGGCTTCAACATTATGAATATGTGTATCACTACTATCGAGATTCATCAAAAATAGACCACTCTTCAAGGGTGCATGACCATAAAAGATATTACCCATATAAATAGAACAACCATTATTCTCTGATTTAAATGAATAACCGTCTCGCATCAAACAAGATCCAGATATAATGTTCATGCTCAACGCTGGCACCAAATAACAATTATTTAGGTCTAATACTAATCCCGATGGTAGATGTAGAGGTAGCGTGCCGACCGCGATCACATCGACTTTGGAACCATTTCCCACGCGCATCGTCACCTCGTCCTTCGCCAGTGTTCGCTTAATCCGTAGTCCCTGTTTCGAGTTGTAAATATTAGCAACAGAACCAGTATCAAATACCCAGGTGCTACTGCGAGCTCTAGTAAGGTACACATCAATAACATGTATATCACATATACCTTTGTTCACCTTGCCATCCTTCTTATCCGCCAAATACTTGGGGCAGTTCCGCTTCTAGTGACCAGTCTGCTTGAAGTAGAAGCACTCAGTTTCAGGCTTAGGTCCAGATTTGGGTTTCTTCTCTTGAGAAGCAACTTGCTTGCTGTTCTTTTTGAAGTTCCCCTTCTTCTTCCCTTTGCCCTTTTTCTTGAAACCAGTGGTCTTGTTGACCATCAACACTTGATGCTCCTTTTTGATTTCTACCTCCGCAGCTTTTAGCATTGCGAAGAGCTCGGGAATAGTCTTATTCATCCCTTGCATATTATAGTTCATCACGAAGCTCTTGTAGCTTGGTGGCAGTGATTGGAGAATTCTGTCAATGACGCAATCATCTGGAAGATTAACTCCCATCTGAATCAAGTGATTATTATACCCAGACATTTTGAGTATATGCTCACTGACAGAACTGTTCTCCTCCATCTTGCAGCTATAGAACTTATTGGAGACTTCATATCTCTCAATCCGGGCATTTGCTTGAAATATTAACTTCAACTCCTGGAACATCTCATATGCTCCATGACGTTCAAAACGTCGTTGAAGTCCCGATTCTAAGCCGTAAAGCATGGCACACTGAACTATCGAGTAGTCATCAGCTTTGCTCTGCCAGACGTTCATAACATCTGGTGTTGCTCCAGCAGCAGGCCTGGCACCCAGCGGTGCTTCCAGGACGTAATTCTTCTGTGCAGCAATGAGGATAATCCTCAAGTTACGGACCCAGTCCGTGTAATTGCTACCATCATCTTTCAACTTTGCTTTCTCAAGGAACGCATTAAAATTCAACGGAACAACAACACGGGCCATCTATCTACAATCAAACATACACAAGCAAGATACTATCAGCTACTAAGTTCATGATAAATTTAAGTTCAATTAATCATATTACTTAAGAACTCCCACTTAGAAAGACATCCCTCTAATCTTCTAAGTGATTACGTGATCCGAATCAACTAAACCATAACCGATCATCACGTGAAATGGAGTAGTTTTCAATGGTGAACATCGCTATGTTGATCATATCTACTATATGATTCACGCTCGACCTTTCGTTCTCAGTGTTCCGAGGCCATATCTGCATATGCTAGGCTCGTCAAGTTTAACCTGAGTATTCTGCGTGTGCAAAACTGGCTTGCACCCGTTGTAGATGGATGTAGAGCTTATCGCACCCGATCATCACGTGGTGTCTGGGCACGACGAACTTTGGCAACGGTGCATACTCAGGGAGAACACTTTTATCTTGAAATTTAGTGAGAGATCATCTTATAATGCTACCGTCAATCAAAGCAAGATAAGATGCATAAAAGATAAACATCACATGCAATCAATATAAGTGATATGATATGGCCATCATCTTCTTGTACTTGTGATCTCCATCTCCGAAGTACCGTCATGATCACCATCGTCACCGGCGCGACACCTTGATCACCATCGTAGCATCGTTGTCGTCTCGCCAATCTTATGCTTCCACGACTATCGCTACCGCTTAGTGATAAAGTAAAGCATTACAGCGCAGTTGCATTTCATACAATAAAGCGACAACCATATGGCTCCTTCCAGTTGCCGATAACTCGGTTACAAAACATGATCATCTCATACAATAAAATTTAGTATCATGTCTTGACCATATCACATCACAACATGCCCTGCAAAAACAAGTTAGACGTCCTCTACTTTGTTGTTGCAAGTTTTACGTGGCTGCTACGGGCTTAAGCAAGAACCAATCTTACCTACGCATCAAAACCCCAATGATAGTTTGTCAAGTTGGTGATGTTTTAACCTTCGCAAGGACCAGGCGTAGCCACACTCGGTTCAACTAAAGTTGGAGAAACTGACACCCGCTAGCCACCTTTGTGCAAAGCACGTCGGGAGAACCGGTCTTGCGTAAGCGTACGCGTAATGTCGGTCCGGGCCGCTTCGTCCAACAATACCGCTGAACCAAAGTATGATATGCTGGTAAGCAGTATGACTTATATCGCCCACAACTCACTTGTGTTCTACTCGTGCATATAACATCAACACATAAAACCTAGGCTCTGATGCCACTGTTGGGGAACGTAGTAATTTCAAAAAAATTCCTACGCACATGCAAGATCATGGTGATGCATAGCAACGAGGGGAGAGTGTGATCTACGTACCCTTGTAGACCGACAGCGGAAGCGTTATATCAACGTGGTTGATGTAGTCGTACGTCTTCACGATCCGACCGATCCAAGCACCGAAACTACGGCACCTCCGAGTTTCAGCACACGTTCAGCTCGATGACGATCCCCATAACTCCGATCCAGCAAAGTGTCGGGGAAGAGTTCTGTCAGCACGACAGCGTGGTGACGATCTTGATGTTCAACTGTCGCAGGGCTTTGCCTAAGCACCACTACAATATTATCGAGGATTATGGTGGAAGGGGGCACCGCACACGGCTAAGAAAATGATCACGTGGATCAACTTGTGACTCTAGGGGTCCCCCCTGCCTCTGTATATAAAGGAGCCAAGGAGGGGTGCGGCCGGCCCTAGTAGGAGGCGCGCAGGAGGAGTCCTACTCCTACCGGGAGTAGGACTCCCCTCCCTTTCCTTGTCCAAGTAGGAAAGGGGGAAGGAAGGGAGAGAGGAGAGGAAGGAAAGGGGGGGCGCCGCCCCTCCCTCCTTGTCCAATTCGGACTAGGGGGAGAGGGGGCGCGCGGCCTGCCCTGGCAGCCCCTCCTCTTCTCCACTTTAGGCCCATGAGGCCCATTAACCCCCCGGGGGGTTCCGGTAACCCCCCGGTACTCCGGTTTTATCCGAAACTTCCCCGGAACACTTTCGGTGTCCGAATATAGCCGTCCAATATATCAATCTTTATGTCTCGACCATTTTGAGACTCCTCGTTATGTTCGTGATCATATCCGGGACTCCAAACCAACTTCGGTACATCAAAACTCATAAACTCATAATATAACTGCCATCGAAACCTTAAGCGTGCAGACCCTACGGGTTCGAGAACAATGTAGACATGACCGAGACATGTCTCCGGTCAATAACCAATAGCGGAACCTGGATGCTCATATTGGCTCCCACATATTCTACGAAGATCTTTATTGGTCAGACCGCATAACAACATACGTTGTTCCCTTTGTCATCGGTATGTTACTTGCCCGAGATTCGATCGCCGGTATATCAATACCTAGTTCAATCTCGTTACCAGCAAGTCTCTTTACTCGTTCCGTAATACATCATCTCGCAACTAACTCATTTAGTTGCATTGCTTGCATGGCTTAGGTGATGTGCATTACCGAGAGGCCCCAGAGATACCTCTCCGACAATTGGAGTGACAAATCCTAATCTCAAAATACGCCAACCCAACATGTACCTTTGGAGACACCTGTAGAGCTCCTTTATAATCACCCAGTTACATTGTGACGTTTGGTAGCACACAAAGTGTTCCTCCGGTAAACGGGAGTTGCATAATCTCATAGTCATAGGAACATGTATAAGTCATGAAGAAAGCAATAGCAACATACTAAACGATCGAGTGCTAAGCTAACGGAATGGGTCAAGTCAATCACATCATTCTCCTAATGATGTGATCCCGTTAATCAAATAACAACTCTTTGTCTATGGTTAGGAAACATAACCATCTTTTATTAACGAGATAGTCAAGTAGAGGCATACTAGTGACACTTTGTTTGTCCATGTATTCACACATGTATTATGTTTCCGGTTAATACAATTCTAGCATGAATAATAAACATTTATCATGAAATAAGGAAATAAATAATAACTTTATTATTGCCTCTAGGGCATATTTCCTTCACCGCATGCAGGTTGTGGTAGTCCTGCGGCAAGAACAACACCTCAGCATTCAGAAACACACCTTGAAGTTCCAACCCGCCTGCTCATCAGCCGGGGGCTACATCCAGTGGGTGCGCTAGCGCTCCCACTGAAGATTGCAAGAATAAAAAAGCAAGATCAAGAACATGCCCGGACAAACGTCTACATCGCCACCATCTCGCTCCTTGCCTTTTGGAGGGTGGCGTTGTGGGCATAGAACTGGTCCAGGACATCCTTGATACGTCTCCAACGTATCTATAATTTTTGATTGTTCCATGCTATTATATTATCTGTTTTGGATGTTAATGGGCTTTATTTTACACTTTTATACTATTTTTTGGACTAACCTATTAACCGGAGGCCCAGCCCAAATTGTTGTTTTTGCCTATTTCAGTGTTTCGCAGAAAAGGAATATCAAACGGAGTCCAAACGGAATGAAACCTTCGGGAGAGTTATTTTTGGAACAAACGTGATCCAGGAGACTTCGAGTGGACGTCAAGAAACAATCGAGGAGGCCACGAGGCAGGGGGCGCGCCTACCCCCTTGAGCGCGCCCTCCACCCTCGTGGGCCCCTCGTTGCTCCACCAACCTACTTCTTCCTCCTATATATATCCATATACCCCGAAAACATCCAGGAGCACCACGAAACCCTATTTCCACCGCCGCAACCTTCTGTACCCAAGAGATCCCATCTTGGGGCCTTTTCCGGAGCTCCGTCGGAGGGGGCATTGATCACGGAAGGCCTCTACATCAATTCCATGGCCCCTCCAATGATGTGTGGAGTAATAGTAGTAGATGCAGGCAGGAGTCGGTCTACTTGTCACGGATGTGATGCCTATATACATGATCATACCTAGATATTCTCATAATTATTCGCTTTTCTATCAATTGCTCGACAGTAATTTGTTCACCCACCGTAATACTTATGCTATCTTGAGAGAAGCCACTAGTGAAACCTATGGCCCCCGGGTCTATTCTTCCATCATATGAGTTTCCAATCTATTTTATTTTGCAATCTTTACTTTCAATCTATATCATAAAAATACCCAAAAAAATTATCTTATTATTATTATCTCTATCAAATCTCACTCTTGCAAGTGGCCGTGAAGGGATTGACAACCCCTTTATCGCGTTGGTTGCGAGGTTCTTATTTGTTTGTGTAGGTACGAGGTGACTCGCGCGTGGTCTCCTACTAGATTGATACATTGGTTCTCAAAAACTGAGGGAAATACTTACGCTGCTTTGCTGCATCACCCTTTCCTCTTCAAGGGAAAACCAACACAGTGATCAAGAGGTAGCAAGAAGGATTTCTGGCGCCGTTGCCGGGGAGATCTACGCCAAGTCAAGACATGCCAAGTACCCAACACAACTCTTACCCTTCGCATTACATTATTTGCCATTTGCCTCTCGTTTTCCTCTCCCCTACTTCACCCTTGCTGTTTTATTCGCCCTCTTTTCCTTTCGCCCTCTCTTTTCATTCGCTTTTTCTTTGTTTGTTTGCTTGTGTGTTGGATTGCTTGCTTGTCACGATGGCTCAAGATAATACTAAATTTTGTGAATTTGCCAATACCAACAATAATGATTTTATTAGCACTCCGATTGCTCCTCTTACCGATGTTGAATCTTGTGAAATTAATACTGTTTTGCTGAATCTTGTCATGAAAGATCCGTTTTCTGGCCTTCCTAGTGAAGATGCCGCTACCCATCTAAACAACTTTGTTGATTTGTGTGATATGCAAAAGAATAAAGATGTGGATATTGATATTGTTAAACTTAAGCTATTTCTGTTTTTGCTTAGAGATCATGCTAAATCTTGGTTTTCGTCTTTGCCTAAAAATAGTATTGATTCATGGAATAAGTGCAAAGATGCTTTTATCTCTAAGTATTTTCCTCCTGGTAAGATCATCTCTCTTAGAAACGATATTATGAATTTTAAGCAACTTGATCATGAGCATGTTGCACAATCTTGGGAGAGGATGAAACTAATGATACGTAATTGCCCTACACATGGTTTGAATTTATGGATGATTATACAGAAATTTTATGCAGGATTGAATTTTGCTTCTAGAAATATTTTAGATTTTCGGCCACAGGAAGCACTTTTATGGAAATCACTTTAGGAGAAGCTACCAAACTCCTAGATAATATTATGGTTAATTATTCTCAATGGCACATGGAAAGATCTACTAGTAAAAAGGTGCATGCAATTGAAGAGATTAATGTTTTGAGTGGAAAGATGGATGAACTTATGAAATTGTTTGCTAATAAGAGTGCTCCTACTAATACTAATGATATGCCTTTGTCTACTTTGATTGAGAATAATAATGAATCTATGGATGTGAATTTTGTTGGTAGGAACAATTTTGGTACTAACGCGTATAGAGGTAATTTTAATCCTAGGTCGTTTCCTAGTAATTCCTCTAATAATTATGGTAATTCCTACAACAATTCTTATGGAAATTATAATAAGATGCCCTCTGATTTTGAATTTAATATTAAAGAATTTATTAGTTCGCAAAAGAGTTTTAATGCTTTGATTGAAGAAAAATTGTCTAAGATTGATGAGTTGGCTAGGAACGTGGATAGAATTTCTCTTGATGTTGATTCTTTGAAACTTAGATCTATTCCACCTAAGCATGATATTAATGAGTCTCTCAAAGCAATGAGAATTTCCATTGATGAGTGCAAAGAAAGAACCGCTAGGATGCGTGCTAAGAAAGATTGCTTTGTAAAAGCGTGTTCTTCTAGTTTTCATGATAATAAGGATGAAGATCTAAAAGTGGTTGATGTGTACCCTATTAAATCCTTGTTTTTCAATATGAATCTTGATAATGATGGGACTGGAGATGAGTCAACTTTAGTTAGAACGCATCCCAAAAATTCGGAGTTTTTAGATCTTGATGCAAAAATTGTTAAAAGTGGGATTGAAGAGGTCAAAACTTTAAATAGCAACGAACTCACAATATTGGATTTCAAGGAATTTAATTATGATAATTGCTCTTTGATAGATTGTATTTCCTTGTTGCAATCCGTGCTAAATTCTCCTCATGCTTATAGTCAAAATAAAGCTTTTACTAAACATATCGTTGATGCTTTGATGCAATCTTATGAAGAAAAACTTGAGTTGGAAGTTTCTATCCCTAGAAAACTTTATGATGAGTGGGAACCTACAATTAAAATTAAAATTAAAGATCATGAATGCTATGCTTTGTGTGATTTGGGTGCTAGTGTTTCCATGATCTCAAAAACTTTGTGTGATTTGCTAGGTTTCCGTGAATTTGATGATTGTTCTTTAAACTTGCACCTTGCGGATTCCACTATTAAGAAACCTATGGGAAAGATTAATGATGTTCTTATTGTTTCAAATAGGAATTATGTGCCCGTAGATTTCATTGTTCTTGATATAGATTGCAATCCTTCATGTCCTATTATTCTTGGTAGACCTTTCCCTAGAACGATTGGTGCAATTATTGATATGAAGGAAGGGAATATTATATTTCAATTTCCGTTAAGGAAAGGAATGTAACACTTCCCTAGAAAGAAAATTAAATTACCATATGAATCTATTATGAGAGACACTTATGGATTGCCTACCAAAGATGGCAATACCTAGATCTATCCTCGCTTTTATGCCTAGCTAAGGGCGTTAAACGATAGCGCTTGTTGAGAGGCAACCCAATTTTATTTTTATTCCTTGATTTTTGCTCCTGTTTAGTAATAAATAATTTATCTAGCCTATGTTTTGGTTGTGTTTTTGTGTTTAATTAGTGTTTGTGCCAAGTAGAACCGTTGGGAAGACTTGGGGAAAGTCTTTTTGATCTTGCTGTAAAAAACAGAAACATTAGCGCTCACGAGAATTGCTGTCATTTTTTATTAGAGAGTGATATTTAGTTAATTCTTTTTGAAGATGATTAGTAGATAAATTCCTCACGTCCATAAATTTATTTTAGAATTTTTGGAGTTCCATAAGTATTCGAAACCTACAGATTACTACAGACTGTTCTGTTTTTGACAGATTCTGTTTTTCGTGTGTTGTTTGCTTATTTTGATGAATCTATGGCTAGTAATAGAGTTTATGAACCATAGAAAAGTTGGAATACAGTAGGTTTAACACCAATATAAATAAAGTATTATTTCATTACAGTACCTTGAAGTGGTGGTTTGTTTTCTTTTACTAACGGAGCTCACGAAGATTTTCTTTTAAGTTTTGTGTTGTGAAGTTTTCAAGTTTTGGGTAAAGATTTGATGGATTATGGAACAAGGAGTGGAAAGAGTATAAGCTTGGGGATGCCCAAGGAACCCCAAGGTAAAATCCAAGGACACCAAAAAGCCTAAGCTTGGGGATGCCCCGGAAGGCATCCCCTCTTTTGTCTTCGTTCATCAGTAACTTTACTTGGAGCTATATTTTTATTCACCACATGATATGTGTTTTGCTTGGAGCGTCTTGTATAATTTGAGTCTTTGCTTTTTAGTTTACCACAATCATCCTTGCTGTACACACCTTTTGAGAGAGACACACATTAATTGGAATTTATTAGAATACTCTATGTGTTTCACTTATATCTTTTGAGCTATATAGTTTTTTTCTCTAGTGCTTCACTTATATCTCTTAGAGCACGGTGGTGGTTTTATTTTATAGAAATAATTGATCTCTCATGCTTCACTTATATTATTTTGAGAGTCCTTTAGAACAACATGGCAATTTGCTTTTAGGCATTATAAATACTTTCATATAAGTGCATTGAATACTATGAGAAGTTTGATACTTGATAATTGTTTTGAGATATGGAGATGGTGATATTAGAGTCATGCTAGTTGAGTAGTTGTGAATTTGAGAAATACTTGTGTTGAAGTTTGTGAGTCCCGTAGCATGCACGTATGGTGAACCGTTATGTGATGAAGTCGGAGCATGATTTATTTATTGATTGCCTTCCTTATGAGTGGCGGTCGGGGACGAGCGATGGTCTTTTCCTACCAATCTATCCCCCTAGGAGCATGCGTGTAGTACTTTGTTTCGATAACTAATAGATTTTTGCAATAAGTATGTGAGTTCTTTATGACTAATGTTGAGTCCATGGATTATACGCACCCTCACCCTTCCACCATTGCTAGCCTCTCTAGTACCGCGCAACTTTCGCCGGTACCATAAACCCACCATATACTTCCCTCAAAACAGCCACCATACCTACCTATTATGGCATTTCCATAGCCATTCCGAGATATATTGCCATGCAACTTTGCACCGTTCCGTTTGTTATGACACACTTCATCATTGTCATATTGCCATGCATGATCATGTAGTTGACATCGTATTTGTGGCAAAGCCACCGTTCATAATTTTTTCATACATGTCACTCTTGATTCATTGAATATCCCGGTACACCGCCGGAGGCATTCACATAGAGTCATATTTTGTTCTAAGTATTGAGTTTTAATTCTTGAGTTGTAAGTAAAAATAAATGTGATGATCATCATTATTAGAGCATTGTCCCAGTGAGGAAAGGATGATGGAGACTATGATTCCCCCACAAGTCGAGATGAGACTCTGGACGAAAAAAAGAGAAAAGAGGCCAAAAAAAGAAGGCCCAAATGAAAAATGAGAGAAAAAGAGAGAAGGGACACTGTTACTATCCTTTTTCCACACTTTGCTTCAAATTAGCACCATGATCTTCATGATATAGAGTCCCCTATGTTGTCACTTTCATAAACTAGTGGGAACTTTACATTATAGAACTTGGCTTGTATATTCCAATGATGGGCTTCCTCAAGTTGCCCTAGGTCTTCGTGAGCAAGCAAGTTGGATGCACACCCACTTAGTTTCTTTTGTTGAGCTTTCATACACTTATAGCTCTAGTGCATCCATTGCATGGCAATCCCTACTCGCTCACATTGATATTTATTGATGGGCATCTCCATAGCCCGTTGATACGCCTAGTTGATGTGAGACTATCTTCTCCTTTTTGTCTTCTCCACAACCACCATTCTATTCCACCTATAGTGCTATGTCCATGGCTCACGCTCATGTATTGCGTGAAAGTTGAAAAGTTTGAGAACATCAAAAGTATGAAACAATTGCTTGGCTTGTCATCGGGGTTGTGCATGATTTAATATTTTGTGTGATGAAGATAGAGCATAGCCAGACTATATGATTTTGTAGGGATAACTTTCTTTGGCCATGTTATTTTGAGAAGACATAATTGCTTAGTTAGTATGCTTGAAGTATTATTATTTCTATGTCAATTTTAAACTTTATCTTGAATATTTCGGATCTGAACATTCATGCCACAATAAAGAAAAATTGCATTGAGAAATATGTTAGGAAGCATTCCACATCAAAAATTCTTTTTTATCATTTACCTACTCGAGGACGAGCAGGAATTAAGCTTGGGGATGCTTGATACGTCTCCAACGTATCTATAATTTTTGATTGTTCCATGCTATTATATTATCTATTTTGGATGTTAATGGGCTTTATTTTACACTTTTATATTATTTTTGGGACTAACCTATTAACCGGAGGCCCAGCCCAAATTGTTGTTTTTTGCCTATTTCAGTGTTTCGCACAAAAGGAATATCAAACGGAGTCCAAATGGAATGAAACCTTCAGGAGAGTTATTTTTGGAACAAACGTGATCTAGGAGACTTGGAGTGGACGTCAAGAAACAATGGAGGAGGCCACGAGGCAGGGGACATGCCTACCCCCCTAGGCGCGCCCTCCACCCTCATGGGCCCCTCGTTGCTCCACCTACCTACTTCTTCCTCCTATATATATCCATATACCCCGAAAACATCCAGGAGCACCACGAAACCCTATTTCCACCGCCGCAACCTTCTATACCCAAGAGATCCCATCTTGGGGCCTTTTCTGGAGCTCCGCCGGAGGGGGCATTGATCACGGAGGGCCTCTACATCAACTCCATGGCCCCTCCGGTGATGTGTGGAGTAATAGTAGTAGATGCAGGCATGAGTCGGTCTACTTGTCACGGACGTGATGCCTATATACATGATCATACCTAGATATTATCATAATTATTCGCTTTTCTATCAACTGCTCGACAGTAATTTGTTCACCCACCGTAATACTTATGCTATCTTGAGAAAAGCCACTAGTGAAACCTATGGCCCCCGGGTCTATTCTTCCATCATATAAGTTTCCAATCTAATTTATTTTGTAATCTTTACTTTCAATCTATATCATAAAAATACCAAAAATATTTATCTTATTATTATTATCTCTATCAGATCTCACTCTTGCAAGTGGCCGTGAAGGGATTGACAACCCCTTTATCGCGTTGGTTGCGAGGTTCTTATTTGTTTGTGTAGGTACGAGGTGACTCACGCGTGGTCTCCTACTGGATTGATACCTTGGTTCTCAAAAACTGAGGGAAATACTAACACTGCTTTACTACATCACCCTTTCCTCTTCAAGGAAAACCAACGCAGTGCTCAAGAGGTAGCAGTCCTGCACCGCGACGTTCAGGATGGCCAGGCCGGCTCCTGGCGCCCAACCAGGCGGAGCGGAGCTCGAGGCTTCGGTGTCAGCTCCCGGCGAGCTCGCGGTCGCAGCCTCTACCGGCCTTGGTGCGGAAGCCACCCGCGACGGGTGCAAGCGCGCAGAGGCATGTGTCGTCAGGGCTTGGCTTGTCGCCAGCCCAGCACCAGCCAAAGGCCCCTCCGGCCCTTCGGGTTGGTGGCCTCCCCGCTCGTCAGCACCCGGCGCGCGCTGAACCACCTCCACCTCCGAGACGTCGGGGCCGGTCGCCCCTAGCTCTGGGTCGTCTAGTCGGCTCCGGCCGCTCTAGTCGGCGCCTGGATCTCCACCACCGGTGGCTCCGACTGCTCCAGATCGTTGGCCTCTGGGGCCACGTTGCGGGCCGGGTCCTTAGTTGTTTTAGCGTTGGCCTGCGCCTGCGCCTTGGTCACCGCCTCAGCCTCCGCCTACGCCACGGTCGCTGCCTCGGCCTCCGCTCGAGCCACGGCCTCCTGCTTCTCCCATGCCTCTTGCACGTTCCTCTCCGTCGCCTCCCGAAGGGCGGCGGCCGGGTCCATGCGGTGGGCCTCCTCATAGCCGCCCGCTAGCCCGATCAGCGAGGCGGACGGAGCCTGCGATATGGAAAGGGGAGCCCTGCGCGATGAAGCAAGCAAAAATAAGAAATTTGCAAGAAAGAAACAACCAAGCCAGAGCAGTCAAAGCACTTACCGGGATACCATCGGACGCTCCTTTGGGGTCCTCCGGGTGACGGCTGCCTTTGCGGCCTCTTGCCGCTTGGTCGCAGCTGTCGGCTTGGCCTTCTTGGGTGGCTTGCTGCCAAACATCCCCTCGGAACGGTGCTGAGGCGCGCTGGGGGCACCAGTCGGCGCTCCGCCTGTCGGCCACGTCGTCGAGGAGCCAGCACCTGCCCTGTCAGCGCCTTCGGGGTGGCGTTGTCCATCGCTGTCTTCATCATCATCCGGCCAGTCCCGGACATTGCCGCCTCCTTCGTCGCCGCCTCCTCAAGTGGAGTCATTGTTGCCCTCTTCATCCAATGCGTCCGCCCCCAGCTCGAGGTCGCCCACGTCGCTCTCCTCGTGGTCCGCCATCCACTGGTAGCCTGGAGCCGGCGTTCTGGCTGCTACCTGGCCAGGGAAGCGCTACACCATGTCCGGGTGGGTAGGACGAATGAAGAGCATGGCATTAGCAAATAAGGGGAACCAGATACTAACCGGTGGCGGCGGATTGGTGCGGCTATATGGCTCCTTGCCGAAGCTCCAGTCGGTCTCACTAAGTTGGCTGCCGAAGAAGTAATTGACATGGCAGACCACCTCCACAGTCGGCAGCTCCTTAGTCGACATCCTGCATGGGTCTCGGCTACCGCTCATGTTGCAGATCAGATGAGGTCGGGCTTGGAGGGGTGACACCCGGCGCTGGACGAAGGCGACCAGCAAGTCTGATGGCTTGAGGCCCTCCAAGTCCGTCATCTCCTGAAGCCAGATGAGGACATTGGTGATTGCAGCCGGCACCGGCTTCGGCTGCTGGCCCCAGTTGTTCCGTGGCTCGGGAGGTCGGCCGGCTATGTAAGCCGGCAGGTTGATGTAGTCGCGTGTCGGGTGGAGGTTGTGGACATAGAAGTAAGACTTCTGCCATAACTTTGCCGACTCCAGCACGGTGATAGCCGGAAAGCGGGTCTCGGAGCTGGTGCGTCGCATGGCTACGCAGGCGCCGCACTAGGCCGGCTCGCCCTTGGCCTGGGTGCCCAGCTTGAGGTAGAAGAACCTGCCCCACAGCTTGACTGTGGGCAGGACGCCGAGATAGCCCTCGCAGAAAGTCACGGAGGCGGAGGGCAACACCACCATATTTGGAGTGAGGTGGTGAGGTTGGAGGTGATAGAAGTTCAGGAAGGAGTGGAGGAAGCCGCTCGCCGGCAGGCCGAATCCTCTTAGGAAGTGGCTCCGAAAGACAACGAACTCACCGTCCCTCGGCGCCAGCGAGATCTCCCTCGCTTCGGGAAGGCGCGTCCCCACCATCACCACGATGGGAAGCCTCCGCGTCACGCGGAGGAACTCGATGTGCCCCTCATGGACGTTGGAGCTGTCTAGTCGCCTCGCGCCATGTCTCGGTTGCGGTGGCTGGGCGGTGGCGCGGTGAGGTTGGGCGGCGGTGGAGTCGCAACAGCGCTTTGACGGCGACGGGGCGACCGAAGCGTTTCAATGGCGACGGGGCGACGGCAGTGCTTCGGCAGCGTGCGATGGCGCAGCGCTGGCGAGGGAGCAAGGAGCAAGAAGCAAGGAAGAAGAAGTGAAGGGAGGGGGCGCGTGTGTGTCTGGCCGCCCCCTCCTCCCCTATTTATGCAGCCAGAATAGCGGAGCCGAGGCGACGCATCATGGGGGCGTGGGATTAACTGCGCCCACGCTCCGCACGACCCCGCAAATCACGCGCCTTAAATGCGCGCCATTACTTTTCCCTAGAAGGGCAACCGCCCACCTCGGCCGCAGCGGATCCGCGCGCGTGCCGAGGCCCTGTAGTGGTGGGCCTGGGCCTGTGGCAACATCCCGTCGCGTGCGTGGGCTGGCGGGCCGGCCAATCCTGCCGGCAACGCGTGGCAAGCATGCAACGGGCGGCAAGCGCGCCACCCGGCGGCGGCAGCCCGGTGCCCGCCACGGCGGTTCGAATCCACTAGGCGTCCGACTCCTGGCAGACGGATTCTTCAAGCTGGACGAAGCAAAGGCACAGGATCTCTCAGAGGAGGAAACTACTGAGGCACTCCGGCATTGAGCGTGGCACCTCACCAGCTTCGGGGAGTACTGTCGGGGGGATAGACCCCAGGTAGCCTCATCTGTACCCCTTAACATTTCAAGACATTGGGGCTAGCATAGCCCCACAAGCCTATTGACCAAGCGGCCACCTTCCAGAAGACGACGTCCCCTTAGAAGGCGGTCCGGACCACGTGGCCAGCCCCTCCTTTCCCTCGGAGTCTGCACTCACCTGCTCTAACAAGACGGGCATGGCTACAGGGCCACCTGCTCCCTCGAATCCCGGAAGAGCGTGGCTACAGTGTGAGCTGACCAAGCGACCACCTACCTACCAGACGCGGGACTGTAGCCATGCGGCTCATGACATGGCCCTCGTCAGCAAGGGCCATGCTACCGCTAAGGAAAATCAGTACGGCCCGCAGGCCACGGGCCCTACCTATGTGCGAGTTCCCACAAGACAATGCACCCATAGAAGGCGGCTTCAGGGGTGGGCCGGCATCCAGCAGCCAGCCCTTCCCTCCCCTCGGAGTCTGCACTCACGTGCTGCGACGAGATGGAGCGTGGCTACAGTGTGCGTTGACCAAGCGGCCACCAACCCATCTGACGTGGGACTGTAGCCATATGACTCCTGACGCGGCCTCCGTCATCAAGTACGAAGCTACAGGAAAAGGCAATCAGCGTGGCCCACAGGCGGCGGGGCCTACCTGTCGGCCGGATTCTCGGTAGCCGGTGAGGCCCTCCAGAGGCGGGCAGCAGCCGGCGAAGACCCTGCGACCTTAGACACTCACGTTCGGGTCCTACACCCGACTGTATTACCATTGTACCCCTGGGGTGGCCTATAACCCCCCCCCCCCACCAGGGCTCACCCATGCAAAGGGTTTGGCTCTCATTCCACACACACATCATAGCTAGGAGAAGCAAGGTACAAGCTCTGCCCTTCTTCCTCCTCTAGCAGCACAGCTCAAGGAGCAACCTTGTACACCTTTGATCTTAGTCATCACAACAGGAGTAGGGGTGTTATCTCTCCAGAGAGCCCCGAACATGCTTCCGGAACCCGACGACGTCCTCATGGCTCCACCCACGATAAGCCACTCCCTGGCATCTGACATGAGATTACCACGACAATATGTGATGAACATGTTAGGCAGCATTCCACATCAAAAATTCTGTTTTTATCATTTGCCTACTCGAGGACGAGCAGGAATTAAGCTTGGGGATGGTGATACGTCTCCAACCTATCTACGATTTTTGATTGTTCCATGCTATTATATTATCATTCTTGGATGTTTTACAATCATTTTATAGCAACAGTATATCATTTTTTGGGACTAACCTATTTACATAGTGCCCAGTTCCAGTTGCTATTTTTGCTTGTTATTTACTTTGCAGAAAATCAATACCAAATGGAGTCCAAATGCAGTGAAACTTTTTGGAGAATTGTTTTGGGCCAAAAGACATAGGATGGGCCAAAGAAGTACCATAGGGGTTCCCCAAGGGGGCACAACCCACCTGGGCGCGCCTGGGCCCTGGTGGGTTGTGCCCACCTCGTTGGCCTCCCACACCACCTCTTTGCTCTATAAATACCCCAATATTCCAGAAACCCTAGGAGAGTTGACGGAAATCAATTCTAGCCGCCGCAAGTTCCAGAACCACCAGATCCAATCTAGACACCATCATGGAGGGGTTCATCATCCTCATTGGTGCCTCTCTGATGATGCGTGAGTAGTTCATTGTAGACCTGCAGGTCCGTAGTTAGTAGCTAGATGGCTTCCTCTCTCTCTCTCTCTCTCTCTCTCTCTCTCTCTCTTCTGATTCTCAATACAATGGTCTCTTGGAGAACTATTTGATGTAACTCTTTTTGCGATGTGTCTGTTTGGATCCGATGAACTTTGAGTTTATGATCAGATCTATGTTTTTATCCATGAAAGTTATTTGAGTCTTTTGATCTCTTATATGCATGATTACTTATAGCCTCATATTTCTTCTTCAAATCTTTGGTTTAGTTAGGCCGACTAGATCAATTTTTCTTGCCATGGGAAGAGGTGCTTTGTGATGGGTTCGATCTTACGGTGCTTGATCCCAGTGACAAAAGGGGAAACGACACGTATGTATCATTGCCATTAAGGATAACAAGATGGGGTCTAATTCTGACATGAATAGATCTTGTCTACATCATGTCATCGTTCTTATTGCATTACTTCATTTCTCCATGAACTTAATACACTAGATGCATGCTGGATAGCGGTCGATGTGTGGAGTAATAGTAGTAGATGCAGGCAGGAGCCGGTCTACTAATCTTGGACGTGATGCCTATAGAATGATCATTGCCTGGATATCATCATGATTATTTGAAGTTCTATCAATTCCCCGATTGTAAATTTTTTACCCACCGTATGCTATTTTTCTTGAGAGAAGCCACTAGTGAAATCTACGGCCCCGGGGTCTCTTCTTTATCATATTTTCCTTCAAGATCTATTTTTATTCGCTTTTATTTTCAGATCTATATTTCTAAAAACCCAAAAATACCTTGCTGCCCTTTATTTTATTTTGCATTTATTCGAGATCTATTTATCCAATCTATCATATTTTTCTCCCGTCAACTTGACAATTTCTGGCACTGTTACCCGAAAGGGATTGACAACCCCTTTAACACGTCGGGTTGCAAGTATTTGTTCTTTGTGTGTAGGTACTATTTACGTAGTGTTGCATGATTCTCCTACTGGTTCGATAACCTTGGTCTCATCACTGAGGGAAATACCTACCGTCGCTGTGTTGCATCATCCCTTCCTCTTTGGGGAAATACCGGCGTAGTTCAAGCCGCAATCACGTAACAAGCGACATAAAAATGGACAAGTTATACGCAACAAGCCTCATCTCGTAGCTCAAGCCTACACACAAGTCGAAGGTATGGACTATGGTGTGACCTATGCCCCCATTGCTAGACTTGAGTCCATTCCCATTTTACTTGTTTCTGCCAATCACCATGATATCACCCTCTATCAGTGGGCATTAAAAGTGCTTTCCTAAATGGTTAAATTGAGGAGAAAGTTTATGTTAAACAACCTCCCGGTTTTTTAAATCCCAAGAAACCAAACCATGTCTATAAACTTCATAAAGCTCTCTATGGTCTCAAACAAGCTCCTAGAGCTTAGTACAAATGCTTGACAAAGTTCCTTCTTGAAAAAGGCTTTGAGATTGGTAAAATTGATACAACCTTGTTTACTAAGAGAGTTAATGGTGAACTATTTGTATGCCAAATATATGTTTGTGATATCATATTTGGTTCTACTAACTCTCTCTTTAGTGAAAAATTTGGAAGGTTGATGTCGGAAAAGTATGAGATGTCCATGATGTGTGAACTCAAATTCTTCCTTGGCTTGTAAATCAAGCAAACTAGAGATGATACCTTTGTTTCACAAACAAAAGTATACCAAGGACTTATTCATGAAGTTCAACATGCAAGAAAGCAAAGGCATGAAAACTCCCATGCCTACCACCGGACATCTTGACTTGACAAAGGATTGCAAAGTCATCGATCAATAGTTTTATCGTTCCACGATTTGTTCATTGCTATATCTATGTGCCTCCTATCCCGACATTATGCAAAGTGTGTGCATGATATCAAGCGGCACCAAAAGAGTGTCATCTTAAGGCCATGAAAAGAATTGTAAGATATTTGATACATACACCGAACTTTGGCATTTGGTATCCCAAAAGATCTTCTTTCAAACTTGTTGGCTATTTTGATTCGGGCTATACAGGAGACAGGGTTGATAGAAAAACCACTTCAGGTACATGTCAATTTCTTGGTAGATCTCTTGTGTCTTGGTCCTCCAAGAAACAAAATTCGGTATCTCTATCCACCGCCGAAGCGGAATACATTGCAACCGAATCATGTTGTGCTCAATTACTATGGATGACACAAACTCTTAAATATTATGGGATACATGTGACACAAACTCTCAAACATTATGCTAGATCCCTTGTCTCTTGGTCCTCCAAGAAACAAAATTCGGTATCCTTATCCACCGCCGAAGCGGAATACATTGTCGCCGGATCCTGTTGTGCTCAATTACTGTGGATGACCCAAACTCTTAAGGATTATGGGATACATGTGAAACACGTTCCATTGCTTTGCGACAATGAGAGTTCTATTAAGATTGCACACAATCCCATGCAACATCCTTGAATTAAGCATATTGAGGTTCATCACCATTTGATTCAAGATCATGTTGGTAAAGGTGACATTGACCTCAAGCATGTTTGTACCAACAAACAATTGGTGGATATCTTCACTAAACCTCTTGATGAGAAGATATTTTGTCACTTGAGAAGTGAGTTGAATGTCATTGACGCTTCCAATGTGAACTAGAAACTCACTTGAATGCATGCAAGGGCATGAGATTCTATGACTAATCCTTGATAATTCTTTTATGATTATATTATCACATCTTGGATACATTACTCCCTTGTATTGCATATAACCCCTTTTAGGTACTTGGATATACACCATTCCATAAGTTTTCTTGCAAACTCCCATTTTGGGCAAACAAGGTTGGACCAAGTATCTATATCTTTGGTGTGCCCAAGGAACAAGACAACACAAACATATCCTTTGACAATATATGACTTTATGCTTCATTCTTCTCATTTTGGATACACATGTTACTTGAAAGTCTAACCCATGTAGGAAGATGAACTACAGACGAAAAAGGGTAGCTCTCGACTTCACTCAATGAGCGCCCATAACAAGTTCAACTACATCATACATATCAACACCGAAACCCAATATAAGTTCTCACATCTTAGAGAAGCTTTACTCAAATACATGAGCCAAAGCATCTCAACAAGATGTGAATACATAAACATGCTTAAACGAAAAATGGTGATCCCATTTTGAGCTTAATGATGAGTATGACCTATGTCAAGTGTTCCCACGTGACTCCTAAGTCAATATACTCTAACATAGGTGACCGAGTCGCCGACCCTCTTCTAGATGAAGTTCCTAGTATCTCTTCTAGTTTCTTTTTCTTGTTGCATTTGGTTGTTTTGTTTCCCTTTTCAAAAAACTTCAGCTAGATGTCTTTCTCTTTCTTTCTTGTGTTAGTTTCTTTACTTCCAGTCAATCCATTGCAAATCCTATTCGAATTCCTTGAATATCTTTGTGAGAGTCCTTTGCCTAGTGAGCTGAGTAGACAAATTTTCTCTCTGCATTGAACTTGGTCCCACCAACTTGAAACACCTTGTACACACCAAAATGCGGTTAACACTACATATTAGTTCATCGGTACAACAGGAGAATTCGGATCCATCAATGTGATCGTTCAGTGATGTACCCATCTCAGACTCACTGAACAATACAACTCAGAGTCGCCGACTTCGCTGCTGAAAGAACATTTTGTCAAATCATTTCTCTTTCTTTTGCCAGCCCCACTCAATGATTATTTCCCTCTGCCTGCATCTGACACTAAAACATAGCTAGTTGTGCCTCTCGAGGACCACACCCACTTAGCCAATAACCTTGAGGCTAGACCCTTCTTGGAAATTGATGTCAAATGGGAGAGAGATGCACATCAAAGCCTTCTGCAATCTCTTCTATATCAAAAGGAATATCCTAAGGGAGAGAGATGCATTTTATAAAAGGGGAGAATTCTACATGTTTCTAAGAGGGGACAAAACATGGTTCCTAGTTGCTTTATTTGCTCTATCTGTTGCTCTAATTTTGTCTTACCCTACCTACTCCCGACATCCAATGTTAGATTCAAGGGGAGAGTAAGTTCATGTTAGGGGGGAAAATCTTTGAAAGCTTGTTGCAAATCTTATTTGATCTGTTGGGGACATGATTGCACCTAAAAGAAGTACTCACCCAGTGATACTTTCTTCTACATGTCATCCCAATCTTGGTAGTCTGATCTTGTGTCTTTTCCTTGGAGAAATTATCTTGTGTTATCTAACCCTGTTTTCTCAAGTGTATTTCTTCAGGAACTAGATCAAGCACCTCATGGTAAGTATATGCATCACACTCATGTGCATGATGATCTCTTGCTTGTTGCACATATTGTATGCAAGAAAGAACCATGGACATGAGGATATTCCCTTTCATCATGTTGCTCTGACGCATATAGCCAAGATACATGTAACACACTGCAATCCCTTCCATTCTGCATCTACTCTCTATTGACTATCATCATTTAACAGCTGCACACTTGTAGGAGGAGCATATGCATGTTACATGTTTCCTTCAAAGCTTTCATACAACATTTTGTTAAATCTTTATTTGAAGCTTTCATGTATGTTGCCATCAATTACTAAAAAGGGGGAAATTGAAAGTACATTTGCTCCCTTGGCGGTTTTAGTAATTCATGTCAACATACATATTGTTGGACTAACAACTTTATCTAGTGCATTTCAGATAAGTTTAATAGTGGCATGGCAAGGACATGAGGATGTGGACCCCTTCAAAATGCAAAGACAAGGATTGGAAAGCTTCAAGACTCTTCAGTTTTGGTTAAGTGATCCAAGATCACATTCACTCCTATAGGAAAACCAAAACTATTAAAAGGGGATGAGGTACTGATGACGAGTTTGTTGCTCAAGTGCTTAGAGATATTGCTCCAAAACCCTCAACCACTTTCTCCACATCACATCTGTCCAAACCCTAAAGTTTCATCTCGGTCTCACCAAAATTCTCTATACCGGACTCACCAAGATGACCACATACACTGCCAGAGCCAAACCCTAACATTTATGTTCTACCGATATGGATCTCGGTCTCACCGAGATGGCGTAACCAAGTTTCTGAGGTGAAGTTGCTTCATTTTGGAATTATCGAGATGAAATGATCGAAACTAACTAATGAGGTCCTGCCCTAGCCATTGCACTTCGGTCACCCCGAGATGTTCCGCTTCGGTCTCATCGAGACCTCCAATGTTCGAATCTTTTACACTAATCGGTCTCAACGAGTTCTGGTCCGGTGTCACCGAGTTGGGTCAAAAGGTTGTAATGGTTGGATTTTTGGGTGAAGCCTATATATACCCCTCCACCCCCACTTACTCTCGAAGAGATCCATCAGAACAAAACACAACTTCCACTATTCATTTTCTGAGAGAGAACCACCTACTCGTGTGTTGAGATCAACAGATTCTGTTCCTACCATTTTAACCTTGATTTCTAGCCTTCCCTGATACGTCTCCAACGTATCTATAATTTTTGATTGTTCCATGCTATTTTATTATCAATCTTGGATGTTTTATAATCATTTTATAGTCATTTTTTGGTACTAACCTATTGACATAGTGCCCGGCGATAGTTCCTGTTTTTCCATGTTTTTTACATCGCAGGAAATCAATATCAAACGGAGTCCAAATGGCACGAAACTTTACGATGATTTTTATGGGCCAAAAGGAAGCGGATGGGCCCTGGTTGCACCTAGGGGGTGCCCCGAGGAGGGCACAACCCACCAGGGCGCGCCAGGAGGCCCTGGCGCGCCCCGGAGGGTTGTGCCCACCTCGGGTGCCCCCGGACTGCCTCTTTGCTCTATAAATACCCAAATATTCCCAAAACCCTAGGGGAGTCGACGAAATATTCATCCAGCCGCCGCAGAGTCCAGAAACACCAGATCCAATCTAAACACCATCACGGAGGGGTTCACCACTTCCATTGGTGCCTCTCCGATGATGCGTGAGTAGTTCTTTGTAGACCTTCGGGGTCTGTAGTTAGTAGCTAGATGGCTTCATCTCTCTCTCTCTCTTGATTCTCAATAGAATGGTCTCTTGGAGATCCATATGATGTAACTCTTTTGCGGCATGTTTGTTGGGATCAATGAACTTCGAGTTTATGATCAGATCTATGTTTTTATATCCGTGGAAGTATTTGAGTTTCTTTGATCTCTTTTATGCGTGATCTCTTATAGCCTCATATTTCTTCTCTGATATTTGGGTTTTGTCTGGCCAATTCGATCTATTTATATTGCAATGGGAAGAGGTACCCGGTAGTGGGTTCGATCTTACGGTGCTTGATCTCAGTGACAGAAAGGGAACCGACACGTATGTATCGTTGCTACTAAGGATAAAAAGACGAGATCTATATGTACCGCCATATAGATAAACGGATCTTGTCTACATCATGTCTTTGTTCTTATTGCATTACTCCGTTTTTCCATGAACTTAATACACTAGATGCATGCTAGATAGCGGTCGATGTGTGGAGTAATAGTAGTAGATGCAGGCAAGAGTCGGTCTACTAATCTTGGACGTGATGCCTATGTAATGATCATTTCCTGGATATCGTCATAATTATTTGAAGTTCTATCAATTGCCCAACGGTAATTTGTTTACCCACCGTTTGCTATTTTCCTCGAGGGAAGCCACTAGTGAAACCTACGGCCCCCGGGTCTTATTTCTCATATATTTGCCTTTATGATCTATTTTTTCCTTGCTTTTATTTTCAGATCTATTAAACCAAAAATACTTTGCTGCACTTTATTTTATTTGCGATCTATTTATCCAATCTATTACAACCTTTTTACCGTCACGCACCAATTTCTGGCGCCGTTATCCAAAAGGGATTGACAACCCCTTTAACACGTCAGGTTGCGAGGTGTTGTTATTTGTGTGCAGGGGCTGTTTACGTTGTGTTGCTTGGTTCTCCTACTGGTTCGATAACCTTGGTTTCATAACTGAGGGAAATACCTACCGCCGCTGTGCTGCATCATCCCTCCCTCTCCAGGGAAATACCGACGTAGTTCCAGCTGCCATCATTCCCCAGGTTGCTTTCCACTCAAATCCTTCTCCTACCATAGCCATATCTGTAAGAGAGTGATTGAGTGTTGGGCGTATGATAGCACCACTTGTCGGAACCACGCCAAACATAGTCGTGTCTTCATTGCGTTTGATCTTCCATATCTACGCCTTACTTTTTGCATGATTGCATGTTTTAATATTTCCGCTGCCCTATGTGTAGGAAGTCTTGGTGATATCTTAACTAGTGCTAAAATCTTCCTAAGTTTCAAGAGAACTAAAACCACACCTTTGGTTGGTTAAGAGTCTATTCACCCCCCCCCCCCTCTAGACCTATCTTCTCCGATCCTAGATCCCCCTTTCGAAAAAAAACTATGAAGGGCATTTTTAATAGAAAAGGCCAAATGCCATATATTAAATAGCACATAACCTTACAAATGCACCCTTATAAAAGTTGAAAAATACAACCAAACTTTTTGGGGTGCCGAAGTCTTCTCGCATCCGCTCGTGGTGCCCTGTGAGCGGAACCCATTGTCGCCTCTCGGCCTCCGCCTCAAGGGCGTAAACTTATTTAAATCTAGAAGTTTGTACAATTAGCGGCTGAGAAGTTGTTGATGCAGACGAGAAGACGCCAATGGATGCGATAAGCGTAGCAAATCGTGCCGAAAGAAGAACGCCGGAGAGGACACCTAGAACGCCCCAAATCCTGACCAGACAAAGTTGGGGAACACAAATCTCATGTGCTCCCGTATGAGACTAGGTTTGGTCAACCATCGTCGATCAAAACAGGGCCAGAGGAACAGGACGTACAACCACGTTACCGCTCCGGAGGATAGTGCGGCGGATACGAACCCACAAAAGAAAACTTTAAACCCCGAAGAATCAAATTTGGGAACACATGATCTTCCACGTGCCTCCCAACGATATGAAGAAGCATCATCGGAATGAGGGCATGGCGGGGAGACTTTATTCCACGCCGAAGATGACATGATTGTCTCTCCACCACCGAACGGAGATAACCAAAAAATTATTCTTAACCCTTCCACCACCATACCAAAGCCCAGGGATTCCATGCCCATCGTCCCAGGGGCCACTGACAGAGGGAGAGGGGCCCCTCAAACTCATAAAGGGTAAGGTAGATGAGCCACTCCCGCTCCTAGATCAGGGACAAGGAGTCCTAGGATGAAAAATCATCATGGCAGCTAGCTTACAACACATGCAAATTTTGGTACTACCCAATTTTATAGTTGATGATAACTCCACTGTGTGTTGACCGAAATGGTATTCCTATTACTCCCTCCATTTCGAAATATAACTCTTTCTAGAGATTTCAATATGGACTACATGCGAATGTATATAGACCTAATTTAGAGTGTAGATTCACTCATTTTTGCTCTGTATGTAATCTATATTGGAATCTCTAAAAAGGCATATATTTAGGAACGAAGGGAGTGCCGATTGATAGTTGCAATATTCCAAAAATATGTGGGATGGTAGTGCAATATTTAAATTACTCACACATGTGCAATATTTCTTGTATAACTTGTTCAGGGTAGTACCCAAAATTTGAATTATAACCATCATAGTGTTAATTGTTTCAACCTAGTATCAGTTGACAGCTATAACTATAATATGGTAATTGTCCACTATTTTATACTGGGTTATAGTGGAACCATTTTTCAGTATATGCAATTTGTAACTAATCAACAGTCCTGATGGTTGCAATGTATTTAAACTAAGTCTAACCACAAAGATTCTACATTTGCAGTACGCAGTCTTAGATAAGTAGTACATACTGAATTGGAAATAACAACACAAAAAATTCCCAACATAAACAAAACAATGCATGATATAATAATGTCGAAATTTGATGTAGTTAAAAATCTATGATGACCCTTGGAGCGCTGCCTAAACACATTATAATGGCTGCACCATCTTAAATTAGTTACTTGTGGAGGTATTTATGTTAGAGTTTTGTCGAAAGGTAGGTTACAATTGTACTCCTAGTTGTATTGTGTTTAGACAGGATATTAAATTGTGTCCTAATAGGACACTTGTGTGCTAGGCCTCTTGTATAACGAGGGGCTAGACACGTTATGTAACCCATGCCAACATAATAGCACATGCACACAGGGGGAGTCGGCGGCATGTGTCTGCGCCCGGATGGCCGGTGTGTGGTAGTATGACGGTGTCACGAGGAGCGCCCGTAGTCATGGCCCGAGCAAGTACTCTTGTTGGTCAACCTCCTTAACAAATTTTGGTGTCGTGCCACTTGTGATTGCTTGGTCTTCGGATGTTTGACTATGTGCCTTGGATTAATTCTAAGAAGTGGTATCATGATCAAGATTGTGAGGTCTGGGAGGCGGTCGAGTTGATGAGGCTGATCTGGTATGCTGATTTTGTTCATCATGATGATCGAGTATCAACACAGGAAGCGGCGGGCGAAGCAATTAGAAGCATCAATGGAATCGGTGTGGACGAGGCGAGGACCGATCGGTATGGAAACTGATCGGATGTCTATAAGCAAGTCCGTCTAAAGCAATCGATGGTGAGAACAGCGCAATCGGCAAGTTGCCACAAGCGTCGGATCAGCGGAAGGCGCGTGCGCGTGCCTGAGGCCAGCGGGATGTGCAGCGATCGATTGGATCGATCGGTCAAGCGTTAGGTTTTTTTTTGAGTAACAGCCCACTCTTTATTGATCGAAATCCACATAATGTGGAATAACACATATGTCATGAGGTTGGCCAAACCACACATGACGTCCCGGAGCTAAATTCAAAGCAAACCTGGCTAACTTATGAGCCTCTACATTATTGTTCCTACCTTCCTAAATAAAATTATAAGGAAAGGAAGTTCTTCTAGCTACAATTCCTTTGATAATTGTCGCTTGTTTTCCTTTGCTTCCCCGGTGTATATCAGCGATCACCTGTTTAGCATCTGATGCCACCACAAACTGCTGGAGAAGCAGGTCCTTGGCTGCACAAAGTGCTTCTCTACAAGCCATTGTCTCCGGGATAGTAGAGTCGTCCACTCCTTGTACCACAATTGCTGAACTCCCCAAGTAATTTCCATTTGTATCTCGGCAAACCACCGCAGCCGAGCCGCCCCTTCCTACTCTCACTGCCGCATCGACATTGATTTTTGCATGATATAACGGTGGTGCTCGGGGGCGCCTATTGGTTGTGTTTCTTGCCGCTGGGGCTGCTGCAACCTTCAGGTCCTTCTCATTGACAATCTCCAACTCAGCTAAGTATCTTGAGATGAAAGAATGCATAGCTTGTGGACTCTAAAAGACTCCCTCATGAATGGCTTTCCTCCTTGCTGTCCATATTACCCACAGCATCACGGCGAGCTTCGCGAAGTGCCCATGTGATAATGTATCAATCAGTGAGAATAGCTAATGCTTCGCATGTCATTCTGTGTTGGAAACCAAAGCTTGCCCTAGCTCTTCCTCTGCCAAGGCTCAAGTGCATCTAGACATAGTACACTCTATCAGCGAGTGCCGCCATGAATCCGGAGCACCACAAATACCGCAAGCTGAGGTAGTTGACATATGTCGGGTAGCACGTACGTCTTCCGTCGGCAGCGATTGTTTTGATAGTCTCCATAAGAACATCCTTAACTTGGCTGGAACTTTTGTATTCCACAAAGATTTCCAATGCTTCTCCTCTCCCCTTTCGCTAGATGTGGTCGTTGAACCATCTAACCATGCTTCCCTTCTCTGCTTCGTTGCCACCAACATGTTGTAAGCAGATTTTACTGAGAATTGACCCTTCTTCTTAAAATGCCAGCACCAAAAATCTAGAACATTGCTAGTACACATCAGTATTCCTGCTATCACCTTCGCGTCGAAAGGAAGGAAAACTTGGTGGGCCTTCTACATGTCCTAGGTCGCCGTCATTGGGTCTATCAGCTCGTCAACGCATTGAGGTGGGTCCTGCGTCAAACACCCGTACGGTCTCAACATCTCATCTCTTGGCAGCCAATTTTCTGACCAAATCAGTGTGTCTTCCCCATTACCAATTCTCTTTATCAAGCCTTGATTAAGAATATCTCTTTCATCAACAATTGCTCTCCAGATTTGACTTGGGTGGGATCCCAAGTTTGCATTCAAAATTGTTTGCCCCGAGTAGTAAACCCCCCTCAAGATACGGGCACTAAGGGACTCCGGGTTCTTCAGCAAGCGCCATGCTTATCTGGCTAGTAGTGACAAGTTAAAAAGCTCAATGTCTTTAAAGCCTAGACCCCCCATGCCTTTTGGTTTCATCATCTCTTTCCTTGACACCCAATGGGGTTTTCTCTGACCATTTTTGCTGCCCCACTAGAATTTTCGTATCAGCGTGTTGAGGTGTTCGCATAACCCTCTCGGTAGCCTACAACATGACATTGAATACACTGGCATGGCCTGAGCCACTGCTTTGACGAGCACTTCTTTACCTGCAGTTGATAAAGTCATCTCAATCTATCCTTGAATTTTGCTCCATAGACGGTGGCAAGCCCATCGACAAGGAGCGGGTGCTAGGCGAGAAGGTCCCTAGCTGACGCTCGCTAGTGTTAAAAAGACGAGCTTTCGCGCAGGGGCAATCTGAGTGGGCTGGCCCATTCGATGGCGTCATAGGGAAGCCGCTACTAAAGATAAAAAGAAGAAAAACGCTCTATCCAGGATTCGAACTCGTAACCTGGCATCGGTGAGGAAGCGTTTTTCACCTGTTGAGCTGCTAAGTGTTCGCGCTTAGTAGGTCGCGCAATCTTATTTGAACTCCATGTGGTGGCAGATCCAGGAAAAAAATAATCAACCATTGAACATTTTTGTAAATATACCATGGACAATTTCTAAATAGACATTGAACAATATTGGATACATGCTGAACATTATATATGCTGAATATTATATTAAATATACATTTATGTTTTGAAATACAAATTGAATATTTTTGTGAAATACGCTGACTATTATATTAAATATACATTTATGTTTTGTAAATATACGTTGAACATTTTTGAACTACTCATTGAACATTTTTGTGATATAAGCTGAACAATATTTAAATAGATATTGAACATTTTTGTGATATATGATGAACACTTTTTAAATATACATTGTACATTTTGTAATACACGCTGAATAATTGCGATTTTTTTAGAAAACTAACTTTTTTCAAACTGTGTACAAGTTTTAAAATCATGAACAAAATTTGAAATTTCGAACATGTTTCGGAACAAAGAATAAAAAATTTGCAGACTAAGGCATAGCCTAGTGGTGGGGAGGGGTTAATGTCTTCCCACCCACCTAGGTTCAAGGTATGATATTTGCAATTTGGGTTTGTTGCACTGATTATACTATAGGGGGTTCCCATATAGTCTTTCTATCTTTTTTTTTGCGATGACATACAGTCTTTCTATCAACAAAGAATAAAAAAATAAAAAAATAAAAGGAAAATAAAAGAAATAGAAACAGAAACAGAAAAAAAAAACAAAGTAAAAGATACAACATGAAAAAACCGGTTCAGGGGACCCTCTAGAAGGTTCCCAAAACCGTTTGCCTGGCCCTGCTACAACGGCCGAAATGGGCCGGCCCGTTCGCACTGCTCGCTCGTGCGCTTCAGCGAAAGCGCAGCAGACGGACGCACACGAGCGTCAAATAGGGTTCGCCCGCGGGGGATCCTATACAGCGCGAGCGACTCGGCGTGCACCCCGTAGCGCGCTGGCAGCTCGTATGCCTGCGCCATTTTCCTTTTGTTTTTTCTTCCTTTTTCTTTTTTCATTTTTTGTCTTCCTTTTTCTTTTTTCTTTTTCTTCTTTACCATTTCACATTTTTGTTAATTTTCTTTTCAAATTGGCGAACATTTATTGTTCATCGAATTCAAAAAATATTAATCAATGTAAAATAATGTTCATCGAATTCAATTTTTATTTCATTGGATTTAAAATTTTCATAGGAATTCCAAAAAATATATAACTAAAAAATGTTCATAAATTAGAATTTTGTTGATACTTTTCAAAAACTGTTCATCCATTTTTCCAAAAACTGTTCTTGAATATAATTGTTTCCATCAAGTTCAGAAAATGTTCAAGAATTCAAAATTTGTTCATCAAATACAAAAAAGGTCATCGTTATTAAAAATAGTTCATAAAAATTAAAAAATATGTTCATTAAAATTAAAAATATGCTCATTCTTTTGAAATCGCAAATATTTTCAATTCAAGAATGGATTTTTACAATTCACACTTTCTTGAAATTTTTGAACCTTTTTGTAATCCTGAATTATTTTAACACAGAATAAAAAAACAAGAAACAAATAAAACAAAAGTAAAAAACGAAAAACAAGGAAAAAACACAGGGATCGTCCCACCCCGCCTCGCGCCCAGGTCGCGAAATAGGGGCACATGAAAGGGAATTTCCTAACGGACAGTCATTGCGGCAACTTGGCGCTGATTCGCGCAGAGCAAGCGACTGGTTTTGAGAACCTTCTAGAAGGTTCCTCAAGCGGTTTCCAGTGCTTTTTATTTTTCGTTTTTTACGTTTATTTTTCTTTTTCTTTGTTTCCTTTTCCCCCTTTTTTTCTACTAACTTAATTTTTTCCTATTTTTTCTAATTCCTTTTTCTTCTGGATTTTTTGTGTCTATTTTATTCAGAATTTCAAATACTATTTGAAAATTCCGAAAATGTTCAGATGTTCAAGAAAACGCTGTCATAAATTTCAGTTCACAAATTCAAAAATAATGTTGATTTTAAAAAATGTTCGCATATTTGAAAATGTGTCATTTCAAAAAATGTTTTTGTTTTAAAATTTGTTCACAAATTAAAAAATATTTGCAAATTTCAAATAACGTTTTCCCCCTAATTTTGTTCATAGTTTCAAAATTTGTTCACGTATGCTTAAAATGTACCTTATTCATAAAATTTCTTTTTTTTCAAAAAATGATCCGCTTGTTCAAAATTAGTTAACAAATTCAAAATCCTTTTCATTTTTTAATTTGTTGGCAGATTAAAAAAATTCACAAGTTTAAAACTTGTTCATGATTCTCAAAAAATGTTACAGTTTTAAAAAAATCACAAATTCAAAAATATTCCTATTCTCAAAATTTATTCGGAAATTCAAAATTTTCCTGTTTTATAAAAGTGTTCACGAATTAAAAAATGCTCGCATTTTGTCAAAACTTGTTCGTTATTGTCAAAAATTGTTAGGAATATTAAAAAATGTTCTTGTTTTTTCCTGATATGTTCCTATTTTTATATTTCGTTTGGAATTCAATTTTGTTTTGCAGATTTCTTAAAAACCTTTTTGTGTTTATAAAAGTTGGTCAGAATTAAAAAAAATGATCCTATTTTTCAAAATTTGACCACGTCTTCGAAATATTTTCTGTTTTTAAAATTTGAGTAATTGCTAACATTTTTTTAAGCTCGTGTGTTTTTGTCAAGAACGTACGGAGTTTGTAAAGATTATTTTCAGAATTTAAAAGAAAGATTAAAAAAAGAGAAAAAAATCCGATCTGCGGATATGGCCAGTTCTAAAGTATTCACATTGCCTTTTGGCCACTGAAATGAATTAGCCTTAGTGGCTAGCAATGTCTCTCCGCATGAGCGTGGTCGAGAGTTCGAATCTTAGTGAAGATTATGACTCTGCAATATTTGTTGATTTTTTTAACTGCATGCGTGCGGTTGAGCGTTCTCGACATCTACACGATTGCCTGCGTGGCCCGGCCCAGTCGGGGGACTAACCTGTGCGACACCCGTCCCAGGCGGAAGTGTGGGACTCTAGGGGGGCAATTCCTATTTGGCGCTGCAGGAGCCCGTTACAGTGCAATCTGCAAACGGCCGCCTGCAGCAGTCCGAGCTGGGCCGGCCCGTTCTACGTTTTTCTTTTCTGGAAAGGATAAAAAAAGAAGCATGCAACAGATTCAAACCCCAGACCACTCCATAGAAAGCAAATCGAAGTAACCACTACGACACAACCATGGGTCATGCAATCTTTCTTCTTTCCACCATTGTATTCCTTTCTGTTCGCGAAGCTTTCCTTTTTCTTTTCTTTTTTTCTTTTTCTTAAATGCGCGAGTATTTATTTTAAAGAAAAATTGAAATTTGCCATAACTTTTTTTCTAATTCTATTTTTTTACGAATTCGGTGACTTTTTTTGAATTCGATGAAGTTTTGTTCAAAATCGATGAACTTTTTTCAAATCTGGTGAACTTTTTTCCAAACCCGGTGAACTTTTTTCGAATCTGGTGAACTTTTTTTCAAATCCGGTGAACTATTTTCAAAATATGATGAACTTTTTTTTGAAATCCGGTGAACTTTTTTCAAAATCGATGAACTTTCGTTTCAAATTTGATAAACTTTTTTTTTGCAAGCGATGAACTTATTTACAAAATCAATGAACTTTTTTCGAAACGACGATCTTTTTTCTAATTAATTCAAAAAATTAAGTGGTACAATAGATGAATAAAATAGCATTGCAACCCTGTTATTATGCTATCGCCTTTGGTGCTAATCAACAATGGCAAGAAAGTCGTCTGGCTAGTGGTCACCCTGGTTCGTGGGGCGGGCCAGTCCGGGGCGCTGCAGGCGCCAGGAGCGCGAACCGGCGCCTGCAGCGCCGTATAGGAGCTCCCCCCCCCCCAGGGGACCTCCTATTTGCCCACAGCAAGCTGTAAAGTGTCCATGATTTCATAAAATATGTTCGCGAATTCAAAAAACGTTCATAATTTCAAACTTATTCACAAATTAGTAATGTGAAACATGTTAATAATTTAAAACAATGTACAGAATTTTAAAAAAAATGTAAATATTATAAATAAAATTATTAATGATTTTTAAAATATGTTCTTTAATTCAGAAAAAATGAATTTGTAATGCGAATTCCAAAAATGTCCCTGCTTTTAAAAATGTTCATGAATTTGAAAAACAAAATTCAAAAATATGTTTGTGAATTAATAAATATTCATAATTTCAAAAAATGTTCAAGAGCTTGAAAATGTTGGTAAAATGAAAGAAAAAGGAAAAATAGAAAATAAACGTAAAAAGATAAATAAAAAGTAAACGTAAAAGGAAAATACCAAAAAACAGTGGAAAAAAAATGCCGGTTAAGGGAAGGTTCTAGAACCCTCCCAAAACAGGCATGGGGAAGAATCAGGAATGGACTGGTCCAAAAGAGGACCATGCGCATGAGCAGGCACGTGCTAGGTCGTTAAGTAGCAACCTACAATCAACTAGTAGAATGCCCGTGCGTTGCCACGGGCTCTTGAAATAGTTTACAAGAGTTACATGTTAAATTCCACACGTACAAAGAATATAACACAAACACAATTACTTAATAACTGAAGTCCATTATTGCAATATAATTGGATAACATAAAAGAAAAATTAATGACATGTCCATGTAACAAACTGAGTGATGTTCCAACTAAACATCTATTACAAAACTATTAATATCTAGATGATGCGTTTAAGAAATTCTTTCACAATATCAGGAAAGTTTCCTCTAGCTTCATTCCCACGATGTTTTAGCAAGTATAATAAAAAATGCTTCCTCAATTCATACCCATCCTGCAGAAACAAGACACGTAGTTAGTATGACAATTTCACGCCGAAGGTCTTAACACATGTAACGCACAATACTCACCGCACAAATCGGCTTCACCAATTCTTTACCATTTCACCAAAGCATAAAATGAAAAATAAAATAGCCAGACACATTCCTGCAAAAATTTGAATTAATAATATAAAAAATATAGTGATAACAAAAGTAAATATATCATAATTCCAACCAGGTATCTTTATTCCGAGTGCTTCTTTGAAATCCCTTGCAAAACTTTTTAATTTCAGTGAATGCCTCAAGTTGTTATCCTCTGACGATTGTGATGTTTGAATAGGATCCATAATATATAGACGACGTGCCTCTTTGTCGATGATGTACAAGATGTATCGGCCGATGAATGCATAGGAAAGATAAATCTATAAGTGGAGTTATTATAAACAACAATAAACCATGATAACGATGGACAAAATATTTTATTTACCTTATTGCAAGATGAGATGTCGATCTCCATCCCAGGCCAGCTATCAAATAATGTTGCCAACGTCTGGATAGTTTCCTTCTCACAAAACTTCTGACCTCGTATTGACTCTAGCATCATGGACTAAGTAAAAGAAGAAATATTGTTTAAACATGTTGATACTAATGTCACATAGAACGAAGAGTTACGATAACTTACACAAAATCGTAGATCCATGTAGTGTATAGGAGGGTCTGTGAACAATACTCCCTCATTACATGCCAGCATACGCACGGCAGTGTTGAAGCAATCATTGTCCATAGGCTGCTCCATCTTAAGTATGCACTGAAGTTTCTTAAGACTTAAGCTCATTGGATCGGGTGTGCAGGTCAAGACCCATACCTTCTTGTAATTTGGATGGTAAGAAGAACAATAATATACATCCGCACATTAAATATTGATACATGATACTTATTCCAAACACCCGGCATCATCGATCGACATGATGTACTTGCAGAGGTCGGTAAGTATTTGACGTTGGTCCGTGGGAATGATAGTGATTGGGGCAGGATGTTTTTCTTCGACTATGTCAGAAGGATTATCCAGGATCTCGATATCAGAATTACCTAAAGTTTCTTCGCTGACAGGTTGATGGTATATGGGACATCCTTTTAGCTTATTAAGCTCTGAATCGAGCAAAATGACTGCTAATTTTTGACGAAAATGTTTCATATCCTCCTACAAAAATTTTATACAAAAAGTTTATATAATATTTTCATATAAAATAACGAGATAATGTATAAAAATGAAATACCTAGGTGAACTGGTCTGACAGTCCATGTGATGTCCAATATTCCATATAATTTAGCATAAAAAATCCACATGATACGCTATAATATTATAAAATAATGCTTTAGAATATCACATAGATGAATCAAATAAACAAACTATTTTAACAATTGCTTACCCATCGGTTTGTATTGCCTCCTGAACTTGCTCTTCAATCATCCATTTTGTAACATTGAGATCGGGCCACTTATCACTTCTGATAAACTCCGGACTCTGCTCTGCAAGTTTCAGCCATTTCTCGAGCCCCCGTAACTATCATATGAGAAATGTTAGGGATGAAGTCAAACAAAACAAATGTTAAGATGAGTAAAAAAATAGATAGTTACCGTAGTAGCAAGGTCATTGCGTTTGACATTCTCACCAAGTGAGTCCAATACTTGGATCTCTCGTTTTTTGGCATTGGCAACTGCTAGATACCAATGGTAGCCTGGCATATTAATCGGAATGAATAACTGGTGTAAATATCATACAAATCACAATCACAATTGGATATAATTATTAATATATCATCACACATATGAACTAAAAAAACATTCCATAAGACAAAAACTAACCATATCTTGTTGTATATAAGTATTAACATGACGCACGATGCGACGATATTTTGATTGGTCGATGTCTCTTTCACCTTTTATCTGGCCAGATACAAACGTGCTAATAATGTGTACCTTTTCACCCGCTCTGTCTTGTAGATGGTCGTGAGCAAGCATGCAATATATGTAAGCATTTATCACCTGTAAACAACATTTAGAATATATTAATATTTTATGATATTATATATTGATCATATTATTGATTACAAAGTTTGTACAATTGATCTTACACCGTCATGTAAGAACATATCATTTTTTATAAGGCATTTCAAATCATCGGTTGCTAACAAGGCATCTCCAATGTCCACGAACTGGGTATTCTTGGGGGCAGACTTTATTGATTCGATGACTGTAATATCTCTAGGGGTACAAACATAGTCTGTCAAATTCATAAAAAGTGAGACAACTTAGTAACACAAAAAATAACCAAATTAGTTGAATACAAAAGGCAAGATCATAAAAATAAGATCGATAATAATATAAACATATACCTTGTGGGATAACATGCAATTTAGCATCCTTTTTTGGTTTGTTATGAGATATAACCTCTTCGACGTTATTATGTTGTGAATGTCCGGCCCCTTCCAGCGACATTGCATCTGAAACCTCCATGGATTCTTTCTATGCATCTCCGAAGTCCATATCCATGTCTCCTATATTCTGATTAAACAAGAATATAAATAGACCATTCATATTATATCTATAATATACATACAGAGTAAGGTTAGCTATATGCACCTCTTCTCGTGGTGTATCAGTGCGGACTCTCATCGTTACATCAGTGCGTATGTCGAAACCCATCACTTTATATCTATGCTGAAATATAAATAGGATTTGTTTATGCATCATATAATATGAAATTAACACAACTATTTTATCTGTGATAAAAAATGCTTTTGATTATATTAGAAAAATATGCAGTTCAAATCATTTTACTAATACAACAATTGAAGGAAACAACAAATTATAATGTTCATATATAAGTAAGTGGTCATCTGAAATTGCTTAAATGATTTTAAATTAATTACATATGCTATTGAAATTTGAGAAACAAACAAAAACATGCTAACTAACCAGCATTAACCAAGTATATGTGTTTTTTCTATTTTTTTGATCCTCTTAGTATATGTAATAAGAATAATCACAGCCCGGCCAGGTTAACATGTGGTAAGCAAAATACGAGAGCCTTTAAGCATGGCAGGGGGCGACTGGGACGGCCCATTTGGATGTAACGAGCTCCAGCCGTGTAGAAAACTGGCTAAAAACTAACAACATGTAATAAATATTAAAAAAAAATCTAAGGAACTCTTGTAACCCGCAAAAAAAATCTTGCGGAGCGACATATTAAGTATCAAACTTATTTTGAAAAAACTCAAAAAATGCATAGTGATGATAAATATTGTAATATAAGTTGAACAATTTTTTTAATACAGTTTTCAAATTATTGTAATATACACTTAACCAATTTCAAAAACACAGTTGAATAATTTATAATAAATGTTCAATAATTTTTATATATTCACTTAACATTTTATAATAAATGTTGAAATTTTTTGTAATGGATGATGAACTATTGTAAAAAACCATGAACATTTCCTTAATACCGTTGAACACTGTTGTGACATGCAATGAACTCTCTATATTATAATACAAACGAAACAATATAAATAAAGAATAGAAAAGTATAGGAAAAAATTATAAACAGAAAAAAACAGAGAAAAATGAAAAGAAAATAAACAAAAAACAAAGCGATTATATATTTGTGTAATATAAGTTGAACATGTTTTTAATATATATTTCATTTTTTGTAATATACACTTAACAAATTTAAAAAACACAATGATTATATATTCACTTAACATTTTATAATAAATGTTGAACAATTTTGTATTGGACAATGAACTTTTCAAAAAAACATGAACATTTCCTTAATACCGTTGAACACTTTTGTGACATGCATTGAACTTTGTATATTATAATAAAAATCAAACATTATAAATAAAGAATAAAAGATTATAGGATAAAAATATAAACAAAAAAATAAAAGAAAGACAAAAAGGACAAGAAAATAAACAAATAAACACAATGATTATATATTTTTGTAATATAAGTTGAACAATTTTTTAATACATATTTGAATTTGTTGTAATATACCATTACAAATTTAAAAAACACATTGATTATATATTCATTGAACATTTTATAATAAATGTTGAACAATTTTGTAATGGATGATGAACTGTTGAAAAAACCCATGAACATTTCATTAATACTATTGAACACTTTTGTGACATGCAACGAACGTTGTATATTATAATAAAAACAAAATAATGTAACTAAAGAATAAAAAAGTATAGGAAATAAAATATAAACAGAAACCCAAAAAAATAAAGAGAAAAAGGAAAAGAAAAAAACAAAAAAGCCAGGCCCGCCACGACGGGCCTGTTGCGCGGCCCGCCACCACGGCCCACCTGGCACGCAGGCCTCTAGGGCGGCAGTAGAACTAAAGCGACGCGGCGTCGCCCGTTCCCCTCCCCCCGCCGCATTTTACATATCCTCTTGTCTCGCTCACTCTCTCATCTCCTATCGTCTCACTCACACAAACCCTCTTGCCCTTTCCCCTCCCCCCGCCGCATCACCGCCCGCGTCGACGAGCAGGAAGACCCACTCTCCCCTCCGCCGGCCACCGCATCGGTCTCCTGCATCCACTGACCTTGGGGCTGCCTGCTGTGGGCTGCGTGACCGAGCGGGACGGATGGGGCGCGCTTCCTAGAGCACCTGTGGGTGATGGATGCGTTCCCGTTCCGGTCGGATCCGCGGCGGCGCTACTCTCCGGCGATGTCGCAGCTGGATCCGCAACGACGCGTCACTACCTGCAATGACACAACTCCGGTAAGCCACTACCCATGCTTGGCAAATCCATTCAACGCGGGCTGCTCAGATCCGCCCCTCCTCGTCTTCTTAGCCACTGAATTCCTTATCTGTTCTCTCTGTGCCGCGGCGCCATGAGCAAACCTCACATGGACGGCGAGGACAACGACTGCTGGGGGAGGGGAAAACATCACAAGAAAAGCATGCAGAAAGGAGGAGGAGACCGGTAGCTAGCTAGCTTCCTCCACTGCATCGGAAGCCAAATGTATTCCCTCGCCTAGGTAAGTAAAATCTTGGCCTATATTTTCTTGTTTTAATCCGTTGTTTATTTAGTATATTTGGTTGCCTTTCCTCCTACCGGTCGATTGTTTGTTTGATCTCAATTAGATTCTCTGTTGCTTGCTCGGTTGCTTGTTGTTGGGTACAGTCCAGTCCAGGGAGGGGGCAGATCATATCCGATGTCATGGATTTGGATCTCAACTGCGCGCCGCCGTCGCCGGAGCCCGCGCCCCAGGACCACCGCCTCGGCCACGCAATGCTCCGCCAAGAACACGCCTACCGCCACCAGGTGCCTTCCCCTGCTTACCTACTTGCTCCCTGCAAAAATCTCTTCTTTCCTCACAAGCCAGCCCGTGTAAATCACGATTAAAAATAATATATAGCCACGAATAAAAGTCAATTGTTTTCGCAATTTCTTCGGCAGATTCGGTAGACGTAAAGCTAATTTGTTTGTGCTGTGAAATATTTCCCTTGCTCATGTGGTTGCATCTGATTTGGTGTTTGTAGGTCGAGGAACTGCATAGGCTGTATTGGGCGCAGAGGAATCTCAGGCCTGATGTGCCCTTCTGGGAGCAATCCCATGATGTCCTCTATCCCACCCATTCCATGCCCATGGCTACTTCCTCCCAATCCGACATGGTGAGCTACGCTATTCAGGCCAAACATGAATCATTTAAACTTTCCCCAAATTCCTACTGCTACAATCTAAATCAACAAGTCTCTCTGCTTTGCTGTCATCTGGGATCTGCTGGGTGCTTCTTCTCATGAGCTACGAGGCAAGCAGGCCATTTGGTGTGGCAATGGGGTCGCAGGGAAATTGGGTGTTGAGGGCTCAGTCAGGAGAAAACCTGATCATGGTGGTGTACACGGGAGGTCTGGTTACCGCCATATGATCGATCTGGAGAAACCAGCGACATCAGAGGACGACGATGATGATGTGGAAATCTTGTCTCCTGCTCGGTTCAGTGACTATGCCAAGCGCAATGCTGGGTTTGCGGATAATTCTCAGTGTTATCCAAGGGAGAATGCTGCCCATGTTCATTTCGGTGAGTTCAAGAGCATTCCTCCCTGCCCTGCCCTGCCTAGTTATGTTAATATAACTATCATTGTCTACTTTGGTAGAGTAAAACTGTTTGTCAAGCAAAACTAAGAAATGTAGAGCCTAATGCCTTCTTAATAATGAGTTCTTCTGATAGAATGGTCCTTGATATTACAACTCACATTGTTCTTCTAAAATGAATCTGTGAGTAATGAATCTTGATTTATACATGTAGGCTGCAGTTATGTGCTTTGGGTTCAAACCTGTGTCCTGCAAGGTTGCATTGTCAATAATGTTCACACCATGCCATTGTATTGTAGGCTAAACTTTTCTCCATTCTTTCTATACATTCCCAACCTTTTAAGTTTCATAGTAAAAGAACAGGATGGCCGGAAAATTCTATGTAACACTTACGTAATTGTGTGTTATGCTAGCTCCAGTTTTTACAGTATAGCTTTTACGTATAGCTGTAATTTGTGCCTGCAAGCTTGAATCTTCTAGTCTTGTTGTGCTGAAACATCAATTTAGCCTATTATTTGTGCCTGCAAGCTTGAATCTTCTAGTCTTGGTTTGCTGACACATCTCTTTAGCTTAGTTCGAAGAAAACATCCATTTATAGCTTATTTATAGGAAAAACATCCATTTAGCTTCAACGGAATGTGTGCTCTTGTTGTAATTCTCTATACTCGTACAAAATAACCTCTTGCCAGTCGCAAGCCTGGATCTCTCTTTCTGTTTGTTTAGTCAGTTGCAAGCCTGGATCTCTCTTTCAGTTTGTTTTTCTAGGCAACAGTTCATTTATCTATCTTGATGAGACGTGAACATGAAAAGGCTTCTTTGATTTATTTGTTTTCCCGTCTTTACGTAGTTCCTTTATCCATTGTTTGTAATACAAGAGTCTAGGAGACACAGTATTATTACTTACTCCCTCCGTAAGGTAATAAAAGAGCGTTTAGATCACTAAAGTAGTGTTATACATGCTCTTACTACCTCTGACCCGAGACGACGACTGCTTGCCGACACCGCCGCCCTCGGCGAGGAGGGATGACATGCACAAGCACTCAGCACATTGTGCGCCGACCGACGCGCCGCGGGGACACAACCACCTCAACCAACGGCGCTTCTGACCACCCGCCCACATCCCCACCGCTCCAGCCAGCTGGCCAGAGGACACCGCTCTGTGCCCGCCTCATGCTGCTGCACCCGTCGGCAGCAACTCCCTCTTAGCAACAGCTAGCTCGCACGGATCCTGCTTATCTGATGGTAAGCAAATTAATCCTTAATCTGTGGCAGCATCTCTGCATCCTTAGCTCTATTTTGAGGGTTTGTGGAGATGTTTCACTGAATATTGAGCATTTTAGTTTCCATATGTTTGTGTAGATGCTTGCTAGATGTTTTCTAGGGTTTTGGAGATGTTTGCTAGAACCTTGAGCATTTTTTAGGGTTTGTGCAGATGTTTGCTACAACTTTGAGCATTTATTGTTCCTCAGTGCGTTTTTAGAGTATCTTTAATGACGCTGCAAGTGTTCTAAACTAACCAATATGGTTTCTTAAAAGAAGTTTCCAGCTAAATATATATGCCTAAATCATCCCTTTGTTTGTGAGCAATTTAATAGTTTGACACTTTCTATAGGTGGATATTTTAGCAGTTCAGCTGTCCAAAAGAGAAAATGAGTTGCTTCAGCAGAAAACCGAGGTCACGAGAATAGCGACTTCACTGAAACTGGTGAGTTGATCCTTGTACTTTGGAAGTATCTTTATTCTATGGACCTTTGTAAGCACATTTTAGTACCATGATCCATTCTGTGTTCTCTGTTTACAATGTACTATCAAATGCCATGTGTATTTTCCCTGCTTGCTACTGGCTTTGGAGGAAAATTTAGTTCTGTCATTTTTAAATGTTAATTATCTGCCATGATTAAGCATGGCAAGCTAAAGTTTTGCCTTTGTTGGGACTTATGAAACAGACTATCAAACAGTACTACAAATTTGAAATGGTTTTCTTTTCTTGCAAATGCACAACAAATTTTCAGGGGCCTGCCGATGGTTTGTTGAACAACAAATTTTTAGGAGTTTTGCCTGATTTTCTTACCATGGTTAAGAAAATAACATGCTGGCAATGATTTGTGCGTAAAGCATGTTCCAATTCCTCTTGGATTCACAATCGTTAGTATTTTTTATAAACATCATTTATCCATATCAAGTATGCTTAATCTTGGTATATTCCCATTTTTTGATTTTTCACAAATCACTCTTTCTATATCGTTCACAGGCTTCTGAAGATGCTATTAGAATTTTTGACGAAGAACGAACTAATGCACGCATGGAGATTGAAAATGCTAGAGCTGCTGTACAAAGAGTTCAAAAAGTACTTAAAGTGAAAGAGAACAGTTCACAAATAATTGGAAAGCAGGTAAATTGTATATAATTATATGAGCAGCATATTATCTTGTTTTATGTACTTTAGTACCATGCTTACCTGGAACTTATGCCTGAATCTGTATTCCTTATATGTTCTTTTATTTATGTCATATACAATTACTCCTCTTGACTTCTGTACAGTTTTTTCTGTTCAAAACCAGTGGTACTCCCTCTTCCATCTATATAGGGCCTAATACATTTTTCGAGGCTAACTTTGACCAAATGTTAGAGCAATAAAATATGACATGCAACTTACACAAAGCATACCGTCAAATTCGTATGTGAAAGGAGTTTTTGATGATATAATTTTCACATTATGCATGCCATGTACTATTAATTTTGTCAATAGTCAAAGGTTGTCTTAAAAACACATTAGGCCCTATATAGATGGAAAGAGGGAGTAGTTTATTTTAATTTGACTATGCAACCTTCTACGTACCGCATCATACAGTAACAGATCTTCCTGCCCAACTTTGCTTTTATTGCTTGCTTGTCCAGATGATGTGCTTTGACACTGTCCTCAATTTGTTATATTCATTGTATTACTTGCTCTATCTTGAGAATGTAGATTCATTCGGTTGGGATATAGTTGGTATTAGAGTATTACATATCCATTGTGAATAATTTTAGACTATTCCATCGAAGCATTTTGTCCTCATGCAATTTCTATTACATGTAATGACTTAATATTATGACTCTGATGATATATATATTCAAGCAGTCCTATTCTATTTGTTTGTTTTCTGGCATGTTGAAACACTTAATAAGTTATTTGTTTGTTTTTCTAGCTCAAATATATATATGAGATTTCATTAAAAAGTTAGGCAGTCAACTATGGTCATGACTTAAAAATTTAGGTGTATGACACACGTGCGATGTCCAGAATAGACTGTTAGCCTATAATATCTGAAAGAACTGTTTGTATTCAGTTGCAGCCCACCTAATAGGACTGCTTGATTATATCTACAATCAATTGTATTGGCTATGATCTTTTTATAAGATGGCACTATCTCCACTGGTGTGTTTTTTTGGAATCTGATGGTATGCCTAACCAAACATGATCCTAATCTAATACCTGTTACCCTTTTACAGAAGAGAAAGATCCAGAAAGTTGCATACCTAGAGGAACTCGCCTTCTTGATGCCCCATGCTTACTGAAGGTACTCCTCGGGAATTTCTCCTCCAAGTCTGGGTATTTTGATCCTTTGATATCTGTGATGGGGGAAGGGAGAGTAAGGAGGGGGGTGAGGGATGGCACATGAGGTTAACATATATAGGTAGGCCATGCAGGGGAAGGCTGGGTAGCAGATATCTTTCCTTTTTTCAGATATATACTTATGTATGGTGCAGATATCTTTCCTTTTTCAGATATGTACTTCTGTATGGTCAGATATCTTTCCTTTTTTCATCAAACGCACACATCTTAATAAATTAGAAAATATGTCAGAAATTAGAACTTACTAAATAATTAAATTGATGTATTAATTAAATAAACAACTTATCATTGATTGCATGCCACTAAGTTACTTATTAGTTCTTATGAGGAATAAAATTTTCCCATATATAAAAACGAAATATCTTATTTGTCTATTTAAATATTTATTCTTTTGTTAATATTGTTCAATTTGAAGAGGTAAACATGAACTTTCTATATAATTTATGTGTATTTAATCAGTCCAACATGTACTATATATCAAGTTAAATTAACAAACAAACAATCTTAAATGTTTTGTTTCTGAAATATGGCAATTAACAGCCATCGAATTTTGTTGTTTGCACAATCAAAACACAAATGCACCTAATGCATCTTCGATCTTTTGCAAGGTCGACATCGACTAAGTACAAGCGACCGTAGGTCACAAGGAGGCGTGGAACTGCAGCAGCCCATCTGTGACAGAGCAGACTCCTGCGAATTTGCCCAGTTAGGTACATCCGATACATGGTAGCAACTTGAAGAAAATTCTTCCTTTTTGCTTCCATGACCTGATATCCTCCTCGCTGATGTATCGAGGAGCCGTGACCCGGCCTCACAGGCAGGGCCAGGGCGAAGACGTATCCCCGACGGCCAAGACACAACCACGGTGGTGATTTTTGATGGTGAGACAGAGCAGACTCGAGCGACTTTGCCCAACCAGGTACATCCCCTACACAACTACACGGTAGCAAATTGAACAAAATGTGACTTGATTAGTATAGTAGCTTAGTAGTTGTAGGTTCCTGTACTCGCAAGTTGTCGAACATTCACTGCACCGGATATGCAAGCCTGGGATTATATATGTGTGGGGGTCTGTGATATTGTGAGTGGTCTTATATATGTTAAGCTTGATGATATTTGCACAAACTGTGTAAGACAAACAGACTGTTTGATTTGTTATTTTTTCTTTCACGTGTGAAGCAAAATGCATCGTCATCTTGGTTGGCTAGGATCCAATTAGCCAACCCAAATTTCATATATAAAACAGTACCAGGCTAGTCTGTTTAGTAATAAGATCCATAGATATTATGGGTTTCCAAATAATTTATAACAAACACTATGAATTTAATTAAATGAGAACTAAAACCTAAATTGCTTGATGATTTCCTCATTTGAAATATTAATATTACTAAGCTCAATTATGGTATAATAGCATTGATTAAAAAAACAATGGCGTTAAGAAAATTTATAAGTTCCAATGTATTTGGCCGTTTAATATCAGTCTCTTTTTTTAATCAAAATTCTCATGAATATACTTTGGTGTCGTGGTGGCTCATTGATTTCCCTGTACAAATGTTTGTTTTCAGTGCAAATGTGTTCCTTGATCAACTAAACTTGGTGAATGTACAATCAGGATCAGCCTTGAAGCCTTATCATGTAAGAGTATGCTCAACTAAATTTTGATAAGTGAGTCCATTAAATCATTCTAATAGGGTCAAGTTACACTTAATTTGTAGGCAAAGCATGCAGGAAATGATCGTTGGATTTCAGTAAGACTTGAACATGAGGTACATACTTTCCATCACCCTATGATTTACGACAACTGCTTTTCTTTTAGTGCTGATTTTGATAAGTAGGCATTGACATGATAGTTATATATAGTTCGTATTGCCAAAGATATAGTTCGTGACATCATTGGACGCCTTGAGCTTGCCAGCCAGGCAGGGAAGTAGTTTTAGGTGGGAAACAATCTTCTGGTGGGTAACAGAGATGTTGTTGGCGTCAACAAGTAAGGGGTGAAAGAGAGGGAGAAACAACCGTCAATCCACACACACATCCTCCTCCTTCTCTGGATCCTCTCCATACAATACAAAGATCCTCATCCCCTCCTCTCCAGCAGCTCCTCATCCTCCTCCTCTCCAGTAGCTCATCCTCCTCCTCTTCAGTACAACAGCAACCAGCAACAGCAAGGAGACAACACCTCTGCCTCCCCATTCTCCCCCACCATCCTCTGCTCTGTATCTTCCATGTTAAGTTGTTAATTGCTTGTTGTTTTCAGTTGTTCATTGTTTCCTAGTTTGCTGGTTCCTCACTGCTTTGCGCTAGCTGCTTTGCTGGTTGCTCACTGCCTCTGTTATAGTGGTTACTGTTGGGGAGAAGAGAAAGTTCAAAGAGGATGGATCCTATATGCGCTCTACAACCAGCAGCAAGTGCAAGATGTGTAGTGTTTATGCCTAGTTGCCTACCAAATTCTACTTCATTCTACTGCTTAGAACTATCTAACGCGTCCGCGTTACCTTATGCCTTACCGCTTAGGCGGTGAGGCCCCCCCTCCAGTGCCTTGCCTCGCCTTACCACCTTAAAAACATCGCCCTTACCGCCTTCAAAACAATGCATGACTTTATTGTACTCATTGACGTGATATTTCGAGTTATAGTTCTCATATCTTGGATCGAGTTATACGATACAAGGAATTATAGGGTGGGTCGCAAAACCAACGTTTAATATATCCAAAACACCAAAAAGTATTTAAACCTATATGTATATATAATCCAATGCATTATATAGTTATTCGTATTGCCAAATAGATAATTCTCACTTCAATCCCTAAGATAGCTGTAGTATCCATTTTTTATGACATATGAATATGCATCGATCCATATTCAGTCATTTAAAACCCTCAAGGCCGCTCTAATTCCAGCCGGTATGTTTCCAGCTGCTTCATTGTTTTTGATCGTCAGCATCTGGACCAACAGGTTCTTTCTGAGCTGTATTGAATCCTATAAAATTGAAAAAAAAATTAATAACTTGCTGGAAAATAAATTGCATGACAAACCTTGTTATTGTGTACTTACGCGAGTGGTCATCCTACCAGAATGAGCAGTACCATTCTGGTGGGCCATCTCCTGTAGGACAAGGAAAGCGGAGTCTTTGCTGTTACAAAAAAAGTAAGTATATTAAAACTATAACTGTGTGCTTATAAAGTATGTGATAAATTTAGTATATTACCGCCTGCCGTTAGAAGACTTGCCGTTCACTGACCAGTCCATGAGATTGGTATTCCAACCAGGGATCCTCATCTGCAACACATTGTTGAACTCTTGCTTCAACATTGTGACTTCCTTCCTCGTTTCAGTGCTATGAAAGCTGTATGGTCCACCATAGGCGTCGATACATGGATCAATTGGGAGAACCCTCCTACTTTCCATGTTGACTACAAATAGTCCCTAGGAAGAATCCACCGAAACAAATGGTAGCAGATACTACGGTAAATAGACACATGTTAGTAGCTAATATAATAAGCAAAATAAATGATAAGAATGAGTCTCTTACAATGTTAGAGTTGAACACATCATATTTAGGAAACGGCCGGACAACGACATTGTCAATCAGCACTGCGGTGCGTGATTCTTGATTCATCCAAGAGTGTCTGAGGGCCCGTGCCTGAGAATGAAACTGCAAGTCGAAAAAATGTTTGTTTCCAAGCATTCTTGTACCTGCAGTGCTCTCTACTTCAGCACTCGCAAGCTTACGAACTGCAAGATTGAAGCATTCGGGATGAAATTGTCCAAAAAGCAAAATTGTTTCCTGGAGCATCCGTAGGCTGATTTCAATCGGATACGGTTGTTCGCTTCTAATCCAAATTGTGCTGCCAAAAAAATGCAGACCAATCTTTACCAATAAACATCACATATAGTTTAACTCTTTTGTATAATAAGGATCAGTGAAATTTTTTATTTAATTAAAAACATGCTAACTCCTTTGTGATAATCTGTTGCAATTTTTGTGTGTACAAAATTAACATGGCAACATGTACCATAGGTAAAAAAGTGTAGGAGACAATGAACACTCAAGGTAAAGCAACATTAATATAAGGAGTTATAATTAGAAGTAATCAATTAAGGTAAAAGCAACAAGCAAATTGTAGCATTCATCAACATATTCCTAATAGTCAGTACCACACAAGTCTAGATGAATAGCTAATGAGGCAATAAATATGTTTTACCTGTACATGACTTCAACACTTAGATTATATAATTATCACTATGCAATCAGAAGCCAAGCATATTGAAACCAAATATTAGGCAGAGCAATACTACTTACTTCAGTGCCTCATCGTCTTGGACAGCAGTGATAGATTGAAAAATGTATTCAACGGCATCTGCTAGGGCATTAACGTTGGCCGCATCCTCCTGAGGGGCGGGCAAAGCTTCTTGTGGTGCGACCTGAAAACCAATTGCTCCGTGGACAACCTCCATTGATGAGAGTGGTGAGTGATCGGAAATTGGTGAAGAGACCACGTCCAAGGTGTTGAAACCGGAGCTCGTCGAAGGTTATAAGAAGGGATCACGTCCTGATTGACAGATGCATCTTCGAGACTTAAGTGCCTTCCAAATAATAAGGCAACTTCCATTTTTTAAAGCCAACTAATAAGCAAACTTTTGATTCCACCTGATTTTCAACATCGGGGGCATTAAAGACTGACAGGACATGGTCGCTCAGGCAGATGGAAGGTCCCCATATCCTTCCATACGTGCATGCTTTCCATTATTCATTTCCTAGTATGAATTATTTTCACCTGCGTACGCAAGATATTCTCAACTATCTTATATGTTAGGAAAAGACGTGGTTCCATTAGAGTAGCTTAATAATAAAATTATTCTTACCCCTAAGATATACTATAAATAAGTTAAAACATGTCCAACGTGTTTGTATAAATGTACGAATAATTTTACACATTAATTTTTTTTATTACATGTTCAATTTTTAAGATAGATTTTTTTTCTTTTTTTGAATACATGATGAACATTTTTCAAAAACACATATAATTTGGGGCATATACTTTTTGATCTGAATGTCTTTTTCAGTAGGTGTTGTGCTGATTGTCCTTACTGTCCTATCCATACTTTTGATCATGTTATTGTCCATTGTATAGCCTTATTTTTTTTTGTAGTCCTCATTTTTTCCCAAATGCATATGTTCTGACACAAAAGCTTCATGAACTATTGATTTTTGTGCTCTTGATTAAACTGGCGTAGCTTCCCATATTAAATGCCTCCTAATGTCAGTCCTTGCTATATACTTAACGTCTGTATTTGTTCTGTACTAGTAACTCCACTCCTACTGTAACAAGTAGCAATGTAGTGTTAATTGATATGATATTTGACTGTGTAGAAGTACCTATTCACGCACTTTGTTTATCTTTTCTTGTATGATATTCTTTCTGCTTGTCTTGAGATATATAAAACAAATGCAGCTCTAAAAGCACACCCAGGCATGTTTATCGATAGTAACATGTTTGACATATGCCATTATAAATTTTCCTGTAACAAATTTTTGTTACGGAAATTATATTAGGATTAGGACTATTATTCTCTAAGCCCCGGATGAATGGCACCAACCCACCAGGTTCCCTTTGAAACCACTTAGCCCGGCCTGAGTCAAATACAAGGCCATTGTCATCTTTGAAACCACTTAACCTCAGATAAGACCCCCAAGGTTGATGGTTTTAGAATGTTGATGGACAAGTATGAGGGGGCCAAACATAAACAAAACATTTTTTATCTAATTTTCATCACCCTACTTGCTGAAGATCCTGCAAAAGTGTACGGGCAAAATGTGTTGAGATCAAATGGTTACTTAATTTGTTTTCTTTACAAAATACCGTAGTTTTCAAATGACAGCTTGCTTATGGTGTACAGTTTACACAGGTATCAGATAAAATGCACACACTCGTAATCTTGTTGCACAATACTGGGATCAGATTTTTGACAACATTATACAGTAGACTGAGTAAGATATAAGTAGGGAACATTATGTAATGTGCTTATGGATATTGATAGCAGAACAGATAACAAAATTGACTTGAAGCACAAGCCCAAACCACTGAAGCTTCTGGTGGCTGATGCAGTCTAACTTCTCGCCCATCTCGTGACTCATGTGGTTCACCCAGTCCCCTACTCCTGATTTCCTATAAACCAGGAATTACCAAAGTAAACTTTGTTTCCGTGGCTAACGGCACCAACCTGGTTAACTTATAGGCTGGTAAGTGTCACAAAACTGGAGAGTCTCACCACCTCTTTAGCAACACCAGAGCTCTATCCTCCTCTTCAGCCAGTGCCATGCTGAGGAATTTAGCTAACTTGCTCACAACTTGCAACGGGTTTGAGGACGTATTTTACACCGAGGCACCCGCGGTGTATGTAACTCATTAAATTATGAACTTATCATTGATTTGTATGCAACTCATTAAAGTTCACGGCCTGCACACTAACGTATCTACTGTTACCATGGTTTTACTTTTTTTACTGTAGGTACTGATCAATAAGAAAAACTATTCCTCTCCCATTTTCGTTACTCTATTCAGGAGCAGATAAAAGATAATAAGCGTTTATTCGCTAGCTGGAATTAAAGGCAAGGCGCGAGAGAGCAAGATCAAGGACACCTTCAATATTTAAGAATACATGCAAGGTACGTGCCGTATGACCGTCATATGTTTATTGACTATTCTCTAGATGGAATGTGATTATTTCAGACTAAGAAAACCTCGTATAGTATAACAGTGTGTGTATGGATGGAGTTATACTATACGAGGTAGTATATGGTGCCTGTATGACCGTCATATGTTTATTGACTATTCTCTAGCTGGAATGTGATTATTTCCAATGAAGAAAACCTCGTATAGGATGGAGTTATACTATACGAGGTAGTATATGATGCGAGGCATGGAATGTCTGAAAACATCACCTGCCGGACTTTGAGTACGTTGTGAACCTGCCATGGTCCAACACAAAAGTACTTAGGTTCACATGGAGCAAACCTGGTCCAAACTGTCTGGTCTACAACCATAACATTTAGATAGAAGGAAAGATAGATATACAACCAACATAGCTAGTGGATGCCACCATCAATCACTCTTTAAACTTTAAAAATATTTCAGAAAATGTCATCTGATCATCTGATCAGAACAGGCATTCAAAAAGATTATTACCTAGCAAGCAACTAAACATCACTTTATTTTTAGGTATTTATCGATGCAGCAGTCCTCCTTAGCCACCAATAAATCTCAAAGCTGCTCTAACTTGATCTGGAATGTTATCCTTTGCTTCATTCTCGCTGACCATCAGCATCTGGACCATTAGTCGCTTCCTGAGACTTTGTGGATCCTTCATCTTATGCATAAACAAAGTCAGAAGAAATATTTAGCAAATATATGAAAGCTGTAACCTCATTACAAATGCACTTACATGTTATGAACCATGTCATTCCCGATGGTTTCATACAGATGGGCCATCTCCTGTAAAACTTTGAATCCAGAGTCCATGCTATCACAAAAAAACACCATATTGTAATAGCTATATTAGAGAACGCACTAAAACATAAGCCAAATTTAAAATAGTATCGCCGAGGTGAAACATGAATGTTCTCTTGTTCGGGCCATTCCACAAGTTGGCTGTTCCTATCAGGGGCCTCCTGTTGCAAGACAAAGCTGAATTCTTGCTTCACTAAAAGGGCTTCCCTCTGAAGTTCGGTGTCATGGAAGTCCTCCTCAAACTGAAATAAAGCCTGGTTTGAATAATCAATAACGATAGTCCTTTCGATTTCCATTTTCACTGCTAAAAGACCGTATGACGAGTCCACGAGTGCCAGTGGGAGAAGATACTGCATTTGGTAGACAAAGGTAAATGGCAAACAAAGAAACAAAACTATTTTTTAAGAATGAGAACACTTACAATTGTAGGGGTGCGAAACATGTCGTATCTCGGAAAAGGCTCAAGCACGACATTGTTAATCAGCGCATTGGTGCGCTGTTCTTGGCTTAACCAAGTTTGCCTTAGCGCCCGTGCTTGCTCATGGAATCCCAAATTGAAAAAATGTGTCTTTCCAACAGAGCTGGTGCCTGCGCTCCTCTCTGCTGCGTCGGTACTAATCTTACGCACAGCTAGATTGAAGCATAACGGATGGACAACTCCATCTCCTCTAATGGTGTCTCGCATGATCCGTAGGCTAATCTCGATAGGGAATGGGCGGGGGCTATTAATCCAGATTGTGCTGTAAATAGGAAGAACAAGGTTCATAAAAGTCATGAGTTATAGTAAACGTAAACTCAAACGATCATCTAGTTATAAGATCTCGATACTACGAACTTTAATAGAAGTGACTGCTGTGGACTTATACGATCACGTGTATAAACAGTATATATGTAAAGGGCAGTGGACTTAGACGATGAAGTGCAAACAAGAACAGATATGTAGGGTTGCGAGAACTTACTCTAGTTGTTCTTCGTCTGAGGAAAGCGTGATGAAATCGTACACAAAGTCGACTGCCTGTCGCACTCCCCCAAAAATTGCCATTGCTTCCATTACTGGGACAAATGTTTGTCGTAGCACTGGTAATGCGAGGGAGGGGTCAATGGACGACGGTGAGGTCAGGACCCGTAGGCTTTTATTGAGTAGAGATGAGGGCCGTAGGGAGTTGTGCGACAACAAATAGGAGGGTGCCCCTTATCGTTCCTTATTTGCATGTTTCCGTACAAAAAAACTATCAACAATTAAGGCAAGATCTTTATTTTGATTGCACTATGCAAATAAATTAGACATAGATTAAATTTTTCCTAATATATACCTCCCTTTCACCATAACTTTCCCAAATGAAAAATAGAAGGAAACATGATTTACTCTTTCACGAGCCATCGCTGCGACGCTCGATGCCCACACGGAAAGCGTTGATGGCTGCGATTGTTGTGGGACCCAGTGTTTTACTTCTAATATTTATGCCCCCCTCTAATTAAATTTGCACCCCCATCATTTAACCGGTGGGGCACTGATTTCTTTCCATAATAAATCTGCCCCCCTCTTTTCAACGGTGTGGCCTGGTGCCTTTCGTCTAATAAATCCCGGCGACTCATCTCATATTGCGTCAAACCCTATTAGCCCTGTACAGCTTCCCAAATGGGTCTCACTGCTACTTCATGGCAGACAAACGAATGATTCGTTCATGACGTTGCAACAAAATATTAATAATCCAACAATATTGTAGTAAAACCAAACTTCAACATTACCAAAACACCATAAAGTTCGGATAGTTTGATAATACCAAAACATCATAAATTTTTTAAACGTACGTGTATAGAAGACCCCATAAAGTAATTATCTAACTATTCATATCAAAAATAAATAATTATCAAATCGATCCCTAACAAAGCTGAAGTATAGGATTTTTTTGGCATATCTGCATGCATTAGTCCGTCTTCAGTTGCTTATAACCCTCAAGGCCGCTCTAATCTCTTGCGGGATGTTTGCAGCTGCTTCATTGTCTTTGACCATTATCACCTGGACCGTAACTTGGTGTCTGAGCTGTATTGGATCCTAGGAAAGGTGCAAAATCTCAATCATTTAATAAATTGGTTGGATAATAATTAGCACACAGCAAGTGATTATATATGTACTTACGCTAGTGTTCATCCAGCCCATGCTACGCAAACGACCTATCTGGTGGGCCATCTCCTGTAGGACAAATAAGCCAGAGTGTTTGCTGCGACACAAAAATTAAATATTAAACATTATAATGGTCTGCATCTTATGTATGCGATCAATTTAGTCCATTACCTACGACTAGCAGAAGACATGGTTTCTTGTTCCCAATCCATGATTTAGGTATTCCAACCCGGGATCCTAGTCTGCAACACATTGTTGAATTCTTCCTTGAGCAAAGTGATTTCCTTCCTCATCAATATGTTATGAGTGCTATCTTCAGGATCAAACATGTTGAAGGATGGATCCATCACGACAACCCTCCTCCTCAGCCGGTTGACTACAAGTAACCCGTACGAGGAATCCGAAAGTTTCAACGGTAGTAGATACTGTGGCAGGTCGACACATGTCAATTACTATTATAATAATTAAAACTAACTTTAAGAACGAGCGTCTCTTACAATTATAGAGTTGAACACATCATATTTAGGAAGAGGCTGGACCACAACATAGTTAATCAGCGTCATGATGCGCTCTCCTTGCGTCATCCAGGAGTACCTCAGGGGCCTGTGACTGAGCATGAAACTGCAAGTCGAAATAATGTTTGCTTCCAACCCAGTTGGTTCCTGCGGTCCTCTCTACTCCAGCGCTCGCAAGGTTACGAACAACAAGGTTGAAGCATTCAGGATGAAGTTTCTTATGAAAAAAAGGGTGTCCTGGATCATTCGGAGGCTGATTTCGATCTGGTACGGCCGGGCACTTTTTATCCATATTGAGCTGCAAAAAAATGCACAACAACATATAGCAAAAGACATAAATGGTCCTCTTCTAGTTTAACTTTGTCTACATTAACCTATAAACCGAATTCATGTTTAGATTGCATGACATTGCACGAGGTCAGATTGTCCTCACCTAGATGTATCTACACGTATCAAATATAGAATCTGAATTCATGGCCTTTGCATGACATTGCATGAGGTCACATTGTCCTCACCTACACGTATCTACACGTGTCAAATCAACTAAAAATGTATACATGTACCTATGCATGTTTTAGGATTGCCAGTCTAGCTATCTTTCCTTGATATGTACCAGAGTGTTCCAACATGATTTGTATGTAGCAAAAGACAACTTACTTTAATGTATCTTGGTCTCGAATGCCCATGATAAAGTGAAATATGTATTCGAGTGCATCTTCCACGGCATGCATTGGTGGAGGCAGATGATCCATGGGCGCAGGCACATCCTCCTGGGGCCTGGGAATATCCTCCTGGGGCACGGGTGCACCCTCTTGGGGTGCGTGCGCAGCGCTCCCAATGATCGCCTCCATGCGATAGAAAATTCGTTCTTGATCAGAAATTGCTGATGGGATATATGTGAACTTAGGTGGATGGTGAAATAGTAGGCAGATGGAGTTTATCATTTTGTTACCGTGAAATCTAATATATTGGAGAGTTGATATTGACTTCCAAATGATGACCGCCGTTTAATTAATGCCGTTATTCATTTCCTTGTAGAAATTATTATTAATTGTGGACGGATCTTATATATCTCCCAATATTAGATAATATCTTCCCAATTCCATTATTTCAGCCCACTTCCTTTACATGTACAAGCATTATTTCTTTATTAGGAAAATCATATCTCTAGATTTAATACAATCTTATTTTTCTATCCCAGACAAATGAAATATTTAATGTACGAACTCATATTAATGTATATACACCGAAGGATTGCAACGGAATACGTCTGCTAATAAATTAGATAAGATGTAAAAGATCCAAACTTGATAAAACAATTTAGTTTATTTATTTCCCAAATCCACGCACATTTTTTGATTTTCTCTTTCCTGTTTGAAAAAGACACCTATTTTTTCGTCCTCTGAATCAGTTATTAGTGCCTCCTTTATTTTATTATTTTATTGTTATTTAACGTCATATCTAGGAATATATGGCTATTCTGTTTAGAGAAAGTTCATACATAGAACACAAAATATTTTCGATTATATTATATTTGAAAAAGATGTGACTCCATTAGAGTAGCTTAATAATAATTTTCTTCTCCCCACCTCAAATTAGAAAATGTTGGTCACGTATATTGTTTGTCGAAAAATGCTGGCACCGTATTGTACTTTATGTAGTCAATAAGAAAACACCCTGGCGGGGACTTATTTTGGTTACTCTATTCAATAACACATACAAGATAATCAGCGCGTTATCAGAAACAAAATGAACACGACAGAGATATGTGGATCACATGCGAACTTGAAGATTAAAGGGAATGGAAGCAACGTGCCTTATAACAAACATGTTTTTTAGTTGGCTATTCCATAGCTAGCATGTGACGATTTCCGACCCAATAATCCTACACTTACGGGGCATTGGACACGGGAAAGAGGTTACGTGCTAACGTGCCTACTCTTCATTAATCTCTTCCACCTTGAATTTCGTTGAGGGTCCCATCACTAACTAACCACAGATTTGCACTTTCATCCATAACTCCTTTCGTGTCAAAACAATCCGTAAGTATAGCATTTCCCTTTCCGACCCTTGTAACGTATAGCAGTGCGTGTATGGATGGAGTTACACGATATATGATGTGAGGGATGACTGAAAACCTCATTTGCCGGCTGAACCTGCCATGGTCCATTCCAAAATGCCTCCGGTTCACCGGGAGCAACAAACCTGCTCCTGACCGCACCGGTATTATAGTACAAAATATACGTAGAAGCCAAATTATATAGATAGAACCAAAACAAGCAGACAACGTTGAAGCGAAGACGAAGCTAGAGGGTGCAATCGAAGCATTTATTCCCTACATATATATAATCCAATACATTATTCATATTGCCAAAAGGATAAATCTGATATTTGATCCCTAACAAAGCTATATTGGCTTATTATATCTGCGACATTTGAATATGCATCAGTCCATAGTCATTCGTCCAAAAACCTCAAGGCCGCTGTAATTTCAGCTGGGATGTTTCCAGCTGCTTCATTGCCTTTGATCGTCAGCATCTGGACCAGCAAGTTCTTTCTGAGCTGTATTGAATCCTAGAAAACATAAAAAAATGAATTGTTATATATATGTAGGGAATAAATTGCTGAAGAATGAATTGCACAACAAACCTATGTGAGTGGAAGAACATAAATTTATATTCAACAAATATATGGAAGAGAGAAACTTGATATATATGCACCTACCAAAGTCCTGGAAATGTTATGCCCGAGAGTATCATCTTGGTGAGCCATCTCCTGTAGGAGTTTGAATCCAGAGTCCAGGCTGTGACAAAAAAACTCCATATGTTAGAACCTATACCAGTGAGGCTATAATGTGCATGACCAATTAAAAATATTACTGCGGGGCTGTAATATAGGTATGATCTTGTGGCCAATCCACGAGTTGGGGATTCAAACCAGGCCTCTCCTGTTGCAATACACTGCCAAATTCTTGCAGAACTATCAGGGCTTCCTTCTTAAGTTCCTTGTCATGAAAGTCCTCTGATCCTAGGAATGACTCGTTAGAATGATCAATCAGGAGAGTCCTCCTATTTTCAATATTAATTGCAAGGAGGCCGTAGGAGGAATCCACCAAATACAACGGCAATAGGTACTGCAATAAGTATACAAAGTTAATGGTGAACAGATAGTATACACACCAAATTTTAAGAAGAAAAATCCTTACAATGGACGGGGTCATGAGCACGTTGTATTTCGGGAAAGGCCGTACAATGACATTGTTAATCAACAAGTTGGTGCGTTCAGCTAGGCATAAGCCAGTCTGACTCAGCACCCGTGCTAGGCCATGGAATTGCAAATCAAACATATGCGTGGAGTCAAGAAAGTCTGTTCCTGCGTTCCTCTGTATCGCGTCGCTACTAAGCTTACGCACTGCAAGATCGAAGCAGCTCGGATTGATCCATGTATCACCTCGCATGTGTCTTGGATAGTCCGTAGACTTAACTCGATCACGAATGGACGAGGGCTCCTTATCCATATTGTGCTGCAAACAAACCGGCATGATAAAATCAGGGTATCATAAAAATATTGTACTTCAATATGTGGGCAAACAATACTTAGTATTCACAACTCTAGAAAGGTCTGAAATGTATGTACCTAAAAATTGGAATTGTCGTGTCATTTGAGGAAATAAATACTATTTCGTAAGATAACCAAATTTATTATGATATGTTCGGTTGCAACTTATTCCTATTACAGATATGATAAAATCTATAGATGGTACATGTATCATGCACCAGGACCCGTTGCAATATACTATAGTTCATTGAAAATTTGTAGTTTAAAATAACGTGCTGTGGATGGTACTAACATGGCGTAATGTAAAAGGATAATATTAGCGCATGACCAGATTTTTGCAACCACTACGTTAGATCTTAAGAACCATATGGACTTAGAAAGGATCGCATGATCCTAACCAGTGCATGCATGCAACAACTTATGAACGTGACCAACTCATCGACGTGGATTAGGTGAAAGAACATATTTTTACTCGGGTTCAAAATAAGATGCCGATAATGCATAATATAATGGTACTGATCTGCAGCTAATAATTGCAAATAAATTATAGATATAGTTTAGGGCTGCCAGAACAAACTCTAACTGCTCCTCGACTGAGGAAAGCATGACGTGGTTGTATATGTACTCGACTGCGTCGTTCACTCCATCAAAAATCGGCATTGCAGCCATTGGCACGGGCAGAAAGTCGTCTTAGCACCAGGACGAGCGAGCGAGGGGGCAGTGGACAACGGTGGACTCACAGCCGGACCATATATATAAGTGTCCGGCACCAGGCCGGTGACGCATTAGCATGTTGTATGGATTGGAAGGTGCCCCTTATTATTCCATCCGTGCACGTTTCCATCATAGATCCTTGCTAATAAAAGGACAAGCATATTTTTTCTTCCAAACTCCACTGGGCAAATAAATATACGCCGGATTATATATCTATTATATATGTCTCTCTTTCCCGATCGGAAGAAGCCTAATATAACTTTCCTTAAAAACAAATCCGATTAAGGGAATATTAATGGCCACACTGGGAAACCCATTGAACGTATGGTAGGCCGGACCGGGAGATTGGGCAATATAACGTTTTGGAAGGAAATGACTTTAATGATAATTATAATTCTAATTGACATATCCTCGCCGGGAGGAATCGTGGGCATGTACTCGGAAGGTGGCCCATATCCTTCCATAATTACAATATTCCATAACAAAAACTATAGGAAAACATGGTATAAAATTATTTTCATTGCATGCTCCACCCGGCAAATGTATCAACACCGGATTATATATTTCCTAATTTATGACTCCTTTCCAAACTTTGCCTTCAGATATATAAAAAGAAACAATTAGTTTATTTCCCAAATATACGTCAAACACGGGCGTCCGAGAAATATAAAGAAACACAACGTTTTTTCTTCTTCTATTTTTGTCCTCCTCACCACGACCAAAAAGCCCGCGCCACTTGAAGAACTATTGTTTCCGTGTGTAGAAAGAAACACAACACACGGGCATACGGCAGTCCTTGATTCCTTTTTGCGCTGCACTGTATATTAACAAATTTGAACCTAGACTGAAAGAGATTCATACGTGTAGCTCAAATGAGAGTAGACATGCTACCATTTGAAGTCCATTATTGACAGTTTGGTCATCAAATATATATTAGTCAAATATATAGTTCAGAACTTCACATTATATGGCTCTGAAATATGACGACACTGTTAAATAGATTTTTTTTATTGAATATCACATATTATTAAACCTCCAAGACATAAGCGAACACTTCATAATGTGACAATTGGCAACAAAATGTTGCATGCAAAGCGTTCATACATTTTTATATCCAAGACAAATTGTGCACTTGTGTACAAAGATAATTCTAGCCTCCATTGTTCCTAGCTTGAACAACACCATTGACGTACGCACGTGTTTCGTCAAGTGTCATGAGGCTGGCTTCATGGATATCTATGATAAAAATCAGTGTTATATAGTAGTGACATAGTAATACATAAAAAATACATTGACAACAAATTTAAAATAGAACGCAACCCCTACCTTGTAGATAATGATGATCATCATTAATGTTAGTAGAGAAGAAGAATGTGCTCTCCCTCATAGTTTGCAAGCATCGCTACCTTCGATTTACCTGAATGTAAGTAACAACAAGCTTCTCGAACAGCTTGTCAGTGCATTGCAAGTGGCAGAAGTTTCGCCCAACGTGCTCTTCACGTACACGTAAGAAAATTATCTGCCGTCTATAGACAAATACAAATGTTAGTCTGTCAATGCAACAATAAAATTACAAAAAAAAGCATATGAAAATCTCAAATCATAAATGGCGCTTACTGAAAGTTCATGACGCCAATCTCGAGTGAAGGGACGCGGCGTTCATATATTGAATCCCACTTATATTCTATCTGACCAACGTAGGCAAGGATAGCAACCACATCTGCAAATTTGAAATCACAATGAGACGCTGAGTTGTACGGATTAATATGCAAGAACAAATATAAAGATGATGCACCAGTGATGGTTTTGTCCCGTAGCTCAAATATTTCTCCAAATTGTGGGAAGCACGGTGGGAAAATTGTCGACGTTATTTGCTGTGCCGACATCCTAACCTCAGTCATAGCAGTTAGTGTGGTGACAAAGTCAATGGCTAGGTACCAGAAATGTCCATCTGGCAAATCTGTGGGGTTGAACCCGACGCGATTGAAATCATAGGTCCTACCGGTTTGTAGTATGCTGTTGAAACGGATTGCCTGGCTGTTGTACGCAATCGCTTCCAACTTTGTTCCCTAATATATATTTATGAACCATAACAACTATGAGCAAAAAAATACATGTTTATCAAAATTGTATTTTGAAAATGTGGGCTATCAAGTAGATGATTAATGCCTTACCAACCGATCAAGTAGTATGCACTGAAGGTACAAGTTTCCCATGCCATTCTCTTTGATGTGAGCCTTCCATATGACCCTAGCTTGAATAATCCAGCAATTCCGATATATGTGCTCCATTTGGACGCGATGAAAATTCAAGTTCCTGTGCGTAGAATAAAAACAAAAGGATGAGGTAAAATTATTTTGCAAGGGGAGGATAAAAATAAACAAACAAGGAACATAACATTCTAGTGGCCAAACAATGGTGATTATTTCAATAAAATAACACATTATCTAGTGATGGCAAATATACGTACAAAAATATTATTCTATCTTGCCTGTTCATCGGAGGGGTGATGGGACTGATGACAGGAACTGGCGGCGACGCCATCACCCTCTTAGAGGTGAACGATCCGTATGAGATTACCATTGTAGTCGTGGAGGAGATGACTTCTCCTCTACATAAAGATGGTGACAAATATGGTGCAGCGGGGCTTTGTTTATATAAGCATAGGGCGGCGGGAAAACGAAATAGTGATGAAAATTTGTTTTTGACTGGCTAGGCCCCCGTGGGTGACATATCTATATTAAGATATTTAATATTTGGCAACCTATTAAAAATTGTTTATTAATCAAGGAAACAGACATCTCAAAATCGGGCCATGATCTTTCGTAATGATTCATATTATATTTCATTAATGCAAATTTGTGATTTATGATCACTTGCCTATGAAAACGTATCTGATTTTTCATTTGCCTATGAAAAATTAATTTTCTTCTATATGGATATTTCTTAACCTTTATGATAATCACATTAATATATTTATTGTTTTCCCTTCTATTATGTTATTTTCCATTACCTTGATGATATCTTTAATTATGTTATAGGTTATTGCCCGTGCGCAGCTACGGGACAAATGTTAATTTTAGTATTTTCAAATAAATCATGTATAACACATAAATTTACGATCCTAATGTATATCAAAAAATATAATTGGACTGCAAATATTTCAGTCAGACACAGCTTTGCAAAAGATCATATTGTTTATTCTTTTTCATCATAACAATCTATACAACGCACATACGTACAAATGATAAACAATAGTAGAGCACCAAAAGATAATAGTAGTAGAAGTACACGCTCCCATAGCTAGCACACAACATAATTTTGTCTATCTATGCCTATGCATTAGTAGCAACGGTATTAGACACATGCCACTCTCTGTCCATGCATTAGCAGAACAGCACAAGAGCGGCATAATTCGGTCAAAAAAATGGCTCATCTCTCGCTCTGTCTCCCGAACGGAGCAGCAGAAGCCAGCAAGCCCATGGCGGCGTCGGCCCCCTGCCCGTCCCTCTCTTATCTCCCTACACCTCGAAACGAACTGATCCCCTCCAGCAGCGGCCGAAGCCACCGTCCTTCTAGCAGCTCCAGGTATCCAGCCTCGGCGGCCACGCAAACGCGCGGATGTAGACAATATGATCATGGTCATGCCGTGTCAAACGATGTAGGCATAAGCAGAGTACATGACATTAAACAAATTAGTCCAAAAATGTGTTCCACGCTGTAGAATTCAGACAAAGAAAATCAGTGAAAGGATAAAAACTTATATCATAAAGGGTTTGTTTCATCCTCAAATCTTATTGTATATCCTACTTCTTCTCCAAGTTCCACACCAACTTCTTCAGCTACTCTAGATGCAAGCGTATGTTCAAATTATTAAAATGGGTTGAAAAGGTAATTGAGAGCAGAGGATATGCATCTACAAAGGTAGTCTAATAGCAGGAAAAAAATTAAAACATTTTCAGCTACCATCTTCTAAGCAGTACAGTTATGGTTCTATCAGCTGACTGCTCCGTATAGGATGTTAGAAATCACTGCCGGAGCACATGAATAATTTTGCAGGATGAAGTCTCCTGTTACAGATACACTTTTGGGCACTATGGCCACTACCACATGGCAACACTGTCACAAACGGGTAGGTCACAAAGGGGAAGCTGGATAAATCTCCGTGGCTGAGGCCAGAGAAAGTCCTCCAAGCTTATCTTTTACTAGTTATCAATCTCTAATAATTTATTTATTTGATTCATGTTGCCCGGGTTTGATTCATGTTGCACCAGAAAATCCATAAGTAATACAGAAGCTTGCTCTAGATAATTAGCTAAGAGCCTTAGTCGCCATGCTAGTTGCTAAGGACGTACCCAAAAGAATATAATCTGGTGCATGCTATTATTAGAAGGTAAATAGAGAAACCTAGTATTAAATGGCATCTAGAGAAGGATAAACATTTTGATGAACATTTAAACAGTTGATACCTGCACAGCCAATCGTCTTGGCTGGGTGCAACCTATAAGTCGACCACCCCCAGCCCAACCAGCATCATTAAAATACTGCAGAACGATGCTTCCTCTCTGAACCAATACTCGCCAGGTCCTAGATTAATGCAGCCTTATACAATTTTTTAGGTTAGAACTCTTTCAGATCCGCAGTAAACTCATGAAGGTACATGAGCCAATGCAAGAAATTAAAATAAAACTTGAGCTGAACTGATAAATAATTAGTTTAGATACGTGAAAGTACAAATAATCAATCTTTTTTCCAAAATATTGCACACTTCAGCGATCAGACACGTGCATTGTCACATTCTCCAGAGTAGCACGTGCATTTGAACATATTTGCAAGTACGCAGGCTACCATTTTATTATTTATTAGATGTACATATGCAAAATATATCTTGAAAAGCTACACAAACTTCCCTTCTGCGTGTGTTGGTCTTATAATTCAGACCAATCATAATCCTATACTTCTGACATATCAGAATAATACAGGGATAATAAGGACGCCAATAAATTTACATTCAACCATACTATCAAAATACCAAAATAATAACAATGGATATGATCACTTGCCGTAACACAAAAGTTTCATTGCATGTTCAAGGTATTTTTCAGGCCAATCATTATATCTGAATCACATATCACACATGAAATACTACGGTGGGTGACATGTACACTGCCAGAAACATTGCGATAGTAGAAAAGATATAACAGCGATGATGGTGCCAACATGACGGCTGATTATTGAAATGCATTTAGTAGCTCAACTAAATGGAGTATACATCCAACTATCAAAATACCAAATAAAAAGGATATATGTAAAAACGAATTACAATAAATCTTGACCATCACAAGAGTAAATGTTGCGTCATTAGATAACCTGCCGGTCTATTAAGACCGGACTTCAGCCTGTAAGGACTTCCTTGTAGACGATGTTCTTCATCGAGGTTAGTAAGGACACGGTCGGACTTTTTCGCTTCTTTGGATTGTCCTTTTGCTTGTTGGACTTCTCCTTCGGCTTCTCCTTTTGAATGAGTATCTTTATGTTTCTCTTTGCGGTGGCTCGAGACAAAGCAACATAGAGCTGATCATGAGAGAACACGGGATTGGGTAGGTAGACACCAACAATCGGGATTGTCTGCCCTTGAGCCTTGTTAATGGTCATAGCAAAGCTAAGCCTTATAGGAAATTGCTTCCTCTTAAACTTGAACGGAAACATGTCGTTTTCAGATGGGCAGAGAGGTATTCGAGGAAGGAAGACCCTCCTGCCAGCGTGTTGTCCAATCACGATTTCGGCATCAATGGTGTTCCTCTCAAAACCTCTATCAACAAGCCTAGTGCCGTTACACAATCCATTTGCTGGATCAATGTTCCTTAGAAGTATGACAAGGCAGTTCAGCTTTAGCTTGAGTGCATCCGGAGGAAGACCGTTAGGAGTCAATCCATTCAGAAATTCCTGAGCGTAGTAGCCATATGGGTCGTCCTCCGCACTGTCAAAGCTATGGTATATTACTTCATCTCCCTGAAAACGCTCTATCATGCGTATGTTTATCTTGTCGACATTGTCGTTTGTCGTGGAAAGGATTGCTCGAGATGTCATGTAATTTGAATCAGACATGTTGTCATCTAGACTCGGAAACACGTGGTGAATAAGCTTCTCCAGGTCGTCAACCTCGCCTGTAGACGGCAGACAAATGTCTTCAGGGGGAAGTATGTTGCCTTGATCGTCGACTTCCTCAGTGCCATTGCCGACCCTTAGCAAGTAATTTGCAAACCACGTGTCATTATGAGCCCTCATGTTGGTGATGAGCCGAAGCTGCCGCATACCCTTCCATAGATGAGAACTTCGTAGGGTTGCATCAATTATCTGGCCCCGCGACCCCCTTCTGACGACCGGAAGCACCTGCCTAAAGTCCCCGCCAAAAACAACAGTCTTTCCTCCAAAGGGTTGGTCACGTATTCCCATGATGTCGCGCATGCTATTGTCCAATGCCTCGACCGCTTGTCGTTTCGTCATGCTGGCCTCGTCCCATATTATCAATGAGGCCATCCTAAGCAGCTTGGCGGTCCCACTCTGCTTCGTGAAGCTGCACGAGGCTCCATCATCGCAACTCAATGGGATCTTGAACCTCGAGTGGGCAGTCCTGCCACCAGGCATGATAGAAGCGGCGACGCCCGACGTCGCGGTAGCGATACCAATCTTGCCATCGCTCCTCACCTTGGCAAGAATCGCCCTGTATAGAAAGGTCTTCCCTGTACCTCCAGGGCCATCAATAAAGAATACACCCCCATCACCGCGTTCTAACAGTCGCTAGTATCTCGTCGTATGCGGCACTCTGCTCCAAGTTCAGGGAAGATGCCAATTTAGTGTCATGCACGTCAAACTCAACGGTTGATTCCTCGATGACCTCTCTTGCCTCACCCTCGGTTGGGTCAAACGCATCATCTATGCTTTGAAGAGCGAAATCAACAATGTCTTTACCCATAGATTGCAACATACCCCTAATGTCAAGCAACACCATCTGCTCCACCTCGACAGGGGACGTGCGTGATCGATGATAGTCATCTGACATAGGATCGAGGTGCCTATGCCATAAACCATGCACTTCGCCTGGCTCGCAGTGCACCAAGATGGTTGCGAAGAGCCTCCTAAGAGAACATGGCATCACCCACTGCTCAGCCTCAGTAAGACAGTCGTCGAGCGTGTTGTCTGCCTCGATGAGTCCCAACCTTTCAGCAGCCTCTCTAAAGCTCCCACATAGAACGCCGTCCATGGTGAGCAAGTCATCGAAGGATGTTTTTCCCGTAACATGGTTTAGCAACACATGCAGGTAGTATCGGTCACCCTCGGCAGGATTGGCAGACACGATGCGACCTATTTGAAAACGCTCGACCCGCGGCTTCCAAAACTTCTTTTTCTTCTGCCACGTGAAGCTTCCAGGAAAATCCTTGTACAATATATGCCTAGCCCGAGGGTGTTCCTGGTTAGCCTTGAAATACTCCGTTAACATGGATTTTGAATTATTTTCAGAGGCGAAAACATTATTCAAGTCAGCCTGCGCATTGAATGCGACCCTGTGCATATTCGGGAGATGAAGAGGCAACTGCAAGACAGGCGGGTAATTGGCACAAAGTGGAAAGCCAAATATCCTCCACATAGCCTCCGGAGGGGTGATCCACCTTGCATCAACGTATCTCTTGATCTCATCAATGTTACCATCGGTGTCGGGCTGGTCGATGCTGAAAGAAGCCTTATCATGGCCCTTGTAAATGTACTTATAAAGATATTTGATGGCCTTTATGCTGGAGCAGACCTCAACGTTGATGTGGCAATTGAACATCCGCATAAGGTATGGGTTATAAGGCACAACCCATCTGTTGTCCAACATATTCCCTCGGACCTTAGCACGCCTTCCATCGTCTCTACGCCGATAAATTGGGTACGAGTCCTTCCCTTGTGATGTGTTTTCATTGAAAGGCTGTGGGTATCTGCATTTGCAACCGTTTTCTTGCATGCAAACATTCTTCGGGCTGAGAGCACCGCATGGTCCGTGCATCATATGTTTTACCACCATAGCATACTATTCCGGATACTTATGCTTGTCTGGGAGCTCTGCGGAAATGCGTCGGTCATACTGCTCCGGGACGATAAGCTTATATTTAGAGTCCATGATCAACAAAAAATGTGCGTGGGGGAGGCCCCTTTTTTGGAACTCGACTACGTATACATATGCGACAACAACACCCAGGATCTGCTTCTTGAACAACATGTCCTTCATAGCCTCTAGCTTGCCGTAGAACACGCGAGCCACAATATTAGGTCGGTCTTGTGCCATCTGACTAGGCAGCAACTCATTCGTTATCTCTTCCCATTTAGGATTGCAAGTCATCGTCAAGAAGATGTCAGGCTTCCCGTATGTATGGACAATTGCCATGGCATCCATATGCCTCTTCTTCATGTCGCGGTCGCCACCAGGGTATGTTCCAGGGAGCACTATTCTTACCCCAACAGCGCTTGCTCGGGTCTCCCCCGATGTTATTGCATCAACAACTCCTTTATACAAGTCGGCACGAATCTACGTCTGGTTTTTCCTGTACCACCTCAACCGACAACTTTCAATCTTGACGTACATGTCGACCGCCCATTGCTGCAAGAGGCGTGCTCCACAGAGTATGGGATTGAAGATTGCAGGCCGTGTCTGCAGCATGTAACAGTAGTAGTCTCTGACAGAGACGCACAACCTGCTGTTGCCCTCTGCACATGATTGAGTACAATCAAAATGAGGATATATTCGAGAAATAAGATATTATTTGTAGCAAAATGGGATGCAGACGGCATACCTGCATCCTCATCATCATCATGGACCAGTTGAGGATGTAGTACAACCTCCTCCGGAACATTATGTTTAAGTAGCTTTGGATGCCAACCTAGCTCCCCCCTTGGATAGAATAGGGGATAAGACAACGGGTCATATGCTCCGGAGGTCACAGGTATAATGTGCCTTTCGTTGTTGTTACCACAAAGTGTTATCCTCCTATCAAATCTTTTTGCTAGGTCGTTGCCCTCAACCCAAATTGCAGCGACCTCAGATGACAACGGTCTATTATATCTTCTTTGGTCAAGCCTCTTGTCGGTGTTTAGGTCTATCCTATAATCATCGAGGTTGTCCTTGTGTGCACCCAAACTCCTAAATTGCTGAGAGTACGGGTTTTCTTTGAGTATGTCTACTAACTTCTTCACGACATCTTGGTCTAATTGCTTGGTGGCCACCTTACGATGAGTTATGGTTGGGTCGTCATCATAGAAGTACAACTTCAGATGTTCTGGACGGGAGCTAGGCCCGAACGAATGCACATTGTGGTAGATGGAGCCGTGCACACAGAATGTGTACACCCCAGACTTCATGTTTGTGTAGTTCTCATCAAGGCTGACGCCAAGGGTTGTGAAGGCGAAATGCCCGTTGAAGAACCGTATGTTCTCCCGAAAATGTCTAGAATCTGCATCCATGCTTGACCATAGCCTCATCAGCTCTGGGACTGGTTCCGATTGTTTAAGTTCGATTTGGCCATTGCGACAGCAGAACCCGTCGGTCTCAGACACAAACTTTTTGGCCTTGCAGTGTTTGCAGTTTGCGTCGAGCTTCAGGATGTGAGTGGTGTCTGGGATGTTTGTGTAAACAAATTCTAATGGATCAACCTCGCTAGGTATAGCAGACGACATGCTCCCTTCCTTGTCAGCATCCATGTTATCATCATCGGACCCTACGGGCATTTGTTGAAACATAATGGTCAAAACAAAATTTACATAAAAAATTTAACTACAATATAGCTGCACGCCGTCGTACTTCATATCTGACCATACCTTCGTTGCGGAACATGTAGTACTCCTCATCCATCAATTCGGCTGCTGTCGGCTCATCGCCCATGATGCCGCTTTGAAAAAATTCGATGTCCTCTGGACATTCGTCGTTGCGAATGTCATAATAGATAACATCATGTTAGAAGATGGTTGATGATAATGACAAGACGAAAGTGACATTAGCAATTTCATACCTTCGATACCATCAATGTAATTCGTCTTGTTCGTCGGAGGGTCGCCATCAGATGTATCATCTTCGGCCGCCCGAGAGACGGGTGATGCGCGGCAGATTAAAGTGGGACATTCAGAGGTTGAGTTTGATAGGTCTGGACGTGGGAGCGCAATGGATTCGTTGCATGGGGTGTTTTTTCTTCTGGCATAATTGGCCTTCCTCCGAGCACTTGACTCCCCCTTCTCAATCACTGACATGCTTTTGCGACGTTGCATTCGCTTCTCTCGTACTTTTTCATCAACTGTTTCTCTGACATCAACAGATACATCGTCCTTATTCCATTGATAATCTGCACGCCTCTGTGCGTTTATTTGCTCCCTTTGCTCGTTTGTTAAATTTCTTTTCCGCTCATTATCACGTTGCCTCCTAGCTAGATCATTGTCATGAGTGACAACAGACGCGTCTAATGTTGAATGGGGAAATATTGCTGCGCCACCCTCGAATTCAATATAGCTGGAGCTATTATGGTTGGCTGGTTTTGTGTTGATTTGAAAACATAGTTAGAACCAATATTATTTAAGACGTCTATAGGAAAAAAACCATGATGGTGCATTAATATGCAGCAATAAACTGTACGCATCGAGCATGATGGTGGCTAAAAGAACATTTACCTATGATCAGCAAAAGAAGATATGTAATTCATGGTGAATATATAGATCATGTTTTACCTGATAACGAAAGTGGACGTAGGTTTTCATCATGGATAAGCTTATCCTTTCTCCTCCTATAAGCAGCTCTCCGCAGTGCGTTTCTACGATCTCTCTTGAGTTCTTCGTCGGTTTTTTGCTTTGTTTCTAGGGTGTCATTCAAGATCACATCTGATGTCGATCAGGACATTAGACAATAAATCATAACAATGACAGCAATTGATGATGGAGTACGCACAAATCGATTACCTTGTACTTCTTTGTCATTATTGAGACCAGATGTGACTGTAGTAGTAGCATGAAATGTTGTCGCATCAACCGAAAATGATGTATAGTTGGAGCTAGTTGGGTTGTCTGGTTAAACAAATTGGATCAACATATGGAAACCTTAATCGTTAAGACATGAAGTCGGGTACTGACTATAATGGTAAAAACCGTTAGAGGTTACCAGATAAATTAAGAGCCTGTGCATGTTGATCTTGCAGATTCCGATCTTTTCTCTGCCGATATGCAGCTCTCCTCAAAGCATTTTTACGGTCTCTTTTGCGTTCTTCTTCTGTTACTTGCGTATTTTCTGTGGTATCATTCAAGTCATCTACTGATGTCTTCCATGTCATTCTCTCAACTACGAAAGGAAAAAACAACATGAGAACAAACGAGTATGGAAAAAGCACTATCATTTTACCTTCTATATTTTTATCTGCAATTACATCAGACGTGCTTGTAGCTTTAGGAGGATATGTTGATTCATTATGCGAGATTGATGTATCAACCGAGCTAGCAGGGTCATCTGATATAAAATGCTAGGTTACTATTTATTAAAATGGCTGAACCATGAATGCTAGGATGTAACATAAAATAATCTTACTTGAATTACAAAGGGGACGAAGATCAACTTTCCGGTGCTTATCATCTCGCGTGGGTTTGATTAGCTTCCCCAACATATGATCTGCCCCAACATTAGTTCCTATTGTAATCCAGCACGGGCGTTCAGAAAGCAAAGAGAAGTTAAACATAATCACAAATAGTATGATTATCAAATACACGCATATAACTAACGACATTGTACCAGGGATCACACATGAAGGTTGTTGAACATTTGTGATATCACATAGAGTACGGCGGTGAACAATCGGCCAATCGTCTAGCTGGTTTATAGAACCATCTGACTTCTTACTGCGATAAGATGCCCGCCTCCACGCGTTGATAAGATCCCTATGGTCTACCATTGTTACAACAGGTATGACAGTTAGAGAACAAAAAAAGTAGGTACAAATCACTTAGATATATGTTGATACAACATCTATGAAACCAACACGGGGAACATCTATGAAGTCAGATTACCATAACGATTAAGTTGCATAGTATAGGTATTCAGAAAACACCAAGATTAGTGAGCACAATCACGCTATAATACTTACCAGTCTTTGTAAGGGATGGCTGATAATCTTCTTGTAATCTGACCATATCCTCCTCTTTTTTCTTCCGATAAGATTCACGCCTCTGTGCGTTGTACTGGTCCCTTGTTTCGCCAACTTTTTTATCTTCATTAAATATGCATATTGTTGCATGCTGCTCGTAAGTTTTGTCATCTGCATTACGTTAAGCGTAAAAACCAGAAAGCCCATTAAGCTCATCTGGGAAAATGGACTTAACCTCTCTGATCCACTACCGAAGATGTCTATTTGGAAGCTGTATAAGCATGCATGTGAATACCTTGAGTATCATCTCGTAGCTTAGTCGTATCATCCATATTATTCTCAGAATACGACGGAATCCCATCGTTTGAAGTTTCCCGCCCTACAGCTTAGAATCAACAAAATATAAGTTATGCACGAAACATTATCAGCAATGTTGACACAGTCTTATACCTGCTCCCGTCGTGTAAATATCGTGAATATTTGCATGTAAGGGTATGAAGTTTGCATTGTAGTCTCCAACATTTATCCCGCCCGTAAGGACTGCAACACATAATGCATTATGCCACATTCAGAAATGGACGTGAGGCAACAGTTATAACCAATATTCGCACAGTATTATACCTGATTCCGTCGTGTAAACGTTATCAACATTTTCAGCTACGGGTATGATGCTCGCATTGTGGTCTGCATCTCTACTCCCGCTTGTAAGACCTAGAAGACATTATGCATAGAGTCTGTCACTGTCAGATATTCAGGTCTCACGACTAAAAGGAAACATGGTAGATTGCAGCATACCTGTAGTTACGTCATCTTCTGGTTGATGTTCGCCTGCCGTGCTTTTTGAATTCCCCATATGCAACTATTGAATGGCAAAAAACATGAAGACAGAAATGGTAGTTTATTCTAGCATATACTGCAATTGTATTTTATTCTACATATATAATGCAAAGGCACTTTCATCTGCATCTTCTACATCTCTGTACTTGCTTGGAAACATACTCTTGGGTCCAGTATGGTTTGTGTTTTCTTTCTTGCCATACTTATACAAGTGCAGGATGCAGGATACTCCTTGGTAACAAAAAATTGCCAATTGCCGACTGTAAACATGTGTACTTGAGACTATTATTAACATGAAAAAAAACCTAAACTGTGTAGAACAGAATTCAATCATGCAGGCGGATCCATCCCATGTCAAAGCACTTGCCATGGCTGGATGATATGCGATGGATGTATGGGTTGTATTGTATGGCATTTGAGATGTATGAGATGCGATTGATGTTTGAGATGGTTTGTATACCTATTTTTCGGATCCAGGGCGTATTTTGGCCGGGTCCTGGACGTGTCCGCGTATCCTCGTCCAGGATCAGCGCCGAATCATGTATCAAGGGTGAGGAGTTCAGCGCGGCGGTGAAGTGATGGATGGCGTCGACGACCTGATCCAGGACCACCGCCGGATCAGCGCCGGATTGTCGAGGTGTCCAGGATCGACGCGGATGGAGGGCAGCGGCGACCTTGTCCAGGATCCCAGCGCTGGATGGAGGGCAGCGACGACCTTGTCCAGGACCCTTCGCGGATGGAGGAAGGCGAGTGAAGCGGGGCGACGACGTCGACCAGGATGGAGGGCGGCGAGGATGTAGGGCAGCGACTGAAGCGAGGCGGCGCAGGGATGTAGGGCGGCCACGAAGGGAGACCTCGCTCGATAACAGGAGTCATCGCTCCTACGTGCGGCCGCACGGTTTTTCTATCGCTGGTTAACCATCGTAGGTGCGGTTTCGGGCCTAAGGAGGGTCGTACGTCTATTGAGGGTCGCATGTGGATAGGTGCGGTTTCGGGCCTCAGGAGGTTTTTTCGGTTTGTGGTGGCTTAGTCACAGGTGGGAGGAGGTACCAAAATAAATTGTGGGAGGTGGGACTAAAAAAACCTGGAAGCGAGACTACCAACTGCTCCCTTAGGAGTAGAGAAAAGGTTTTGCCAGGAATACCAGAATGATATAAATATTTCAAGCCATGAGTATGATTTGAAATAATGTGTCTAGTAGCTAGAATTTGATAAAGTAATTGGAGAATTTGGAATTTATCAAGAAGCTTGTGGATAAAAGAAGTTTAGTGGGAGCTCTATGATATTTCTGATCTTACACATGTATGACATATCACTTGATCGGAAATAATATAAAGTATATTCGCACAAAGGACTTAGAATTATTGGATGAAAATCTATATAGACAGATTGAAACATCTAATTTTGTTAAGCAAGGTTTTGAAGAAGTTTAAGATGAGAAAATGTTTTCTCAAACTGTCACATAGCATAACACTATGCAGAAATCAATAGTTGATGAGCATGTGTGGATGAATAAAGTTCAATATATTTCAGAGATTGAATTCATCATATATGCTATCAAATGTATAAAGTCATATGTTTCGTATAAACAAATCCTTAAGAGTAAATACCATGGTGACTCTAGAGAGGTTCACTAGGGTAATTACTTAAAGATTAAGTTGAAGGAACCCTAGAGGCAATAATAAAGTTATTATTTATATTTCCTTATATCATGATAAATGTTTATTATTCATGCTAGAATTTTATTAACCGGAAACTTAGTACATGTGTGAATACATAGACAAACAGAGTATCCATAGTATGCCTCTACTTGACTAGCTCATTAATCAAAGATGATTAAGTTTCCTGACCATAGACATGCGTTGTCATTTGATGAACGGGATCACATCATTAGAGAATGATGTGATGGTACCTGTTGGGGAACATCACTATGAGCCTTGCAAGCAATGTGACTAATGAGTTAGTCATGGGATGATGCATTACGGAACGAGTAAAGAGACTTGCCGGTGACGAGATTGAACTAGGTATGATGATACCTGTTGGGGAACATAGTAATTTCAAAAAAATTCCTACGCACATGCAAGATCATGGTGATGCATAGCAACGAGAGGGGAGAGTGTGATCTACGTACCCTCGTAGACCGACAGTGGAAGCGTTATGACAATGCGGTTGATGTAGTCGTACGTCTTCACGGCCCGACCGATCAAGCACCGAAACTATGGCACCTCCGAGTTCTAGCACAAGTTCAGCTCGATGACGATCCCCGGACTCCGATCCAGCAAAGTGTCGGGGAAGAGTTCCGTCAGCACGACGGCGTGGTGACGATCTTGATGTTCTACTGTCGCAGGGCTTCGCCTAAGCACCACTACAATATTATCGAAGACTATGATCTATCTCTATAGATTTTAATGCCCAATATGTAAGCAGCTTCACCGAGGTCTTTCATTGAAAAACTCTTATTCAAGTATCCATTTATGCTATCCAGAAATTCTATATCATTTCCGATATGTCATCTACATATAATATCAGAAATGCTACAGAGCTCCCACTCACTTTCTTGTAAATACAGGCTTCTCCAAAAGTCTGTACAAAACCAAATGCTTTGATCACACTATCAAAGCGTTTATTCCAACTCCGAGAGGCTTGCACCAGTCCATAAATGGATCGCTGGAGCTTGCACACTTTGTTAGATCCCTTTGGATCGACAAAACCTTCCGGCTGCATCATATACAACTCTTCTTCCAGAAATCCATTCAGGAATGCCGTTTTGACATCCATCTGCCAAATTTCATAATCATAAAATGCGGCAATTGCTAACATGATTCGGACAGACTTAAGCATCGCTACGGGTGATAAGGTCTCATCATAGTCAATCCCTTGAACTTGTCGAAAACCTTTTGCGACAAGTCGAGCTTTGCAGACAGTAACATTACCGTCAGCGTTAGTCTTCTTCTTGAAGATCCATTTATTCTCAATTGCTTGCCGATCTTTTGGCAAGTCAACCAAAGTCCACACTTTGTTTTCATACATGGATCCCATCTCAGATTTCATGGCTTCAAGCCATTTTGCGGAATCTGGGCTCACCATCGCTTCTCCATAGTTCGTAGGTTCATCATGATCTAGTAGCATGACTTCCAGAACAGGATTACCGTACCACTCTGGTGCGGATCTTACTCTGGTTGATCTACGAGGTTCAGTAGTATCTTGTTCTGAAGTTTCATGATCATCATCATTAGCTTCCTCACTAATTGGTGTAGGTGTCACAGAAACCGGTTTCTGTGATGTACTACTTTCCAATAAGGGAGCAGGTACAGTTACCTCATCAAGTTCTACTTTCCTCCCACTCACTTCTCTCGAGAGAAACTCCTTCTCTAGAAAGTTTTTGAATTTAGCAACAAAAGTCTTGCCTTCGGATCTGTGATAGAAGGTGTATCCAATAGTTTCCTTTGGATATCCTATGAAGACACATTTCTCCGATTTGGATTGGAGCTTATCAGGTTGAAGCTTTTTCACATAAGCATCGCAGCCCCAAACTTTCAGAAATGACAACTTTGGTTTCTTGCCAAACCACAGTTCATAAGGCGTCGTCCCAACGGATTTTGATGGTGCCCTATTTAACGTGAATGCGGCCGTCTCTAAAGCATAACCCCAAAACGATAGCGGTAAATCAGTAAGAGACATCATAGATCGCACCATATCAAGTAAAGTACGATTACGACGTTCAGACACACCATTACGCTGTGGTGTTCCGGGTGGCGTGAGTTGCGAAACTATTCCGCATTGTTTCAAATGTACACCAAACTCATAACTCAAATATTCTCCTCCATGATCGGATCGTAGGAATTTTATTTACTTGTTACGATGATTTTCAACTTCACTCTGAAATTCTTTGAACTTTTCAAGTGTTTCAGACTTATGTTTCATTAAGTAGATATACCCATATCTGCTTAAGTCATCTGTGAAGGTGAGAAAATAACGATATCCGCCACGAGCCTCAACATTCATCGGACCACATACATCTGTATGTATGATTTCCGACAAATATGTTGCTCTCTCCATAGTACCGGAGAACGGTGTTTTTTTCATCTTACCCATAAGGCACGGTTCACAAGTACCAAGCGATTCATAATCAAGTGGTTCCAAAAGTCCATCAGTATGGAGTTTCTTCATGCGCTTTACACCGATATGACCTAAACGGCAGTGCCACAAATAAGTTGCACTATCATTATCAACTCTACATCTTTTGGTTTCAATATTATGAATGTGTGTGTCACTACTATCGAGATTTAATAAGAATAGACCATTCTTCATGGGTGCATGACCATAAAAGATTTTACTCATATAAATAGAACAACCATTATTCTCTGATTTAAATGAATAACCGTCTCGCATCAAACAAGATCCAGATATAATGTTCATGCTCAACGCTGCACCAAATAACAATTTTTTAGGTCTAATACTAATCCAGAAGGTAGATGTAGAGGTAGCGTGCCGACCGTGATCACATCGACTTTGCAACCATTTCCCACGCGCATCGTCACCTCGTCCTTAGCCAATCTTCGCTTAATCCGTAGTCCCTGTTTCGAGTTGCAAATGTTAGCAACAGAACCGGTATCAAATACCCAGGTGCTACTGCGAGCATTAGTAAGGTACACATCAATAACATGTATATCGCATATACCTTTGTTCACCTTGCCATCCTTCTTATCCGCCAAATACTTGGGGCAGTTCCGCTTCCAGTGACCAGTCTGCTTGCAGTAGAAGCACTCAGTTTCAGGCTTAGGTCCAGATTTGGGTTTCTTCTCTTGAGCAGCAACTTGCTTGCTGTTCTTTTTGAAGTTCCCCTTCTTCTTCCCTTTTCCCTTTTTCTTGAAACTAGTGGTCTTGTTGACCATCAACACTTGATGCTCCTTCTTGATTTCTACCTCCGCAGCTTTCAGCATTGCGAAGAGCCCGGGAATAGTCTTATTCATCCCTTGCATATTATAGTTCATCACGAAGCTCTTGTAGCTAGGTGGCAGTGATTGGAGAATTCTGTCAATGACACAATCATCTAGAAGATTAACTCCCAATTGAATTAAGTGATTATTATACCCAGACATTTTGAGTATATGCTCACTGACAGAACTGTTCTCCTCCATCTTGTAGCTATAGAACTTATTGGAGACTTCATATCTCTCAATCCGGGTATTTGCTTGAAATATAAACTTCAACTCCTGGAACATCTCATATGCTCCATGACATTCAAAACGTCGTTGAAGTCCCGATTCTAAGCCGTAAAGCATGGCACACTGAACTATCGAGTAGTCATCAGCTTTGCTCTGCCAGATGTTCATAACATCTGGTGTTGCCCCAGCAGCAGGCCTGGCACCCAGCAGTGCTTCCAGGACGTAATTCTTCTGTGCAGCAATGAGGATAATCCTCAAGTTACGGACCCAGTCCGTGTAATTGCTACCATCATCTTTCAACTTTGCTTTCTCAAGGAACGCATTAAAATTCAACGGAACAACAGCACGGGCCATCTATCTACAATCAAACATAAACAAGCAAGATACTATCAGGTACTAAGTTCATGATAAATTTAAGTTCAATTAATCATATTACTAAAGAACTCCCACTTAGATAGACATCTCTCTAATCCTCTAAGTGATCATGTGATCCAAATCAACTAAACCATGTCCGATCGTCACGTGAGATGGAGTAGTTTCATTGGTGAACATCACTATATGATTCACGCTCGACCTTTCGGTCTTCGTGTTCCGAGGCCATATCTGTATATGCTTGGCTCGTCAAGTATAACCTGAGTATTTCGCGTGTGCAACTGTTTTGCATCCGTTGTATTTGAACGTAGAGCCTATCACACCCGATCATCACAAGGTGTCTCGGCACGAAGAACTTTTGCAACAGTGCATACTCAGGGAGAACACTTCTTGATAATTAGTGAGAGATCATCTTAAAATGCTACCGTCAATCAAAGCAAGATAAGATGTATAAAAGATAAACATCACCTGCAATCAATATAAGTGATATGATATGGCCATCATCATCTTGTGCTTGTGATCTCCATCTTCGAAGCATCGTCATGATCACCATCGTCACCGGCGCGACACCTTGATCATCATCGTAGCATCGTTGTCGTCTTGCCAATCTTATGCTTCCACGACTATCACTACTGCTTAGTGGTAAAGTAAAGCATTACAGCGCAATTGCATTGCATACAATAAAGCGACAACCATATGGCTCCTGCCAGTTGCCGATAACTCAGTTACAAAACATGATCACCTCATACAATTAGCATCATGTCTTGACCATATCACATCACAACATGCCCTGCAAAAACAAGTTAGACGTCCTCTACTTTGTTGTTGCAAGTTTTACGTGGCTGCTACGGGCTTAGCAAGAACCGTTCTTACCTACGCATCAAAACCACAACGATAGTTTGTCAAGTTGGTGCTGTTTTAACCTTCGCAAGGACCAGGCGTAGCCACACTTGGTTCAACTAAAGTTGGAGAAACTGACACCCGCTAGCCACCTTTGTGCAAAGCACGTCAGGAGAACCGGTCTCGCGTAAGCGTACGCGTAATGTCGGTCCGGGCCGCTTCGTCCAACAATACCGCCGAACCAAAGTATGACATGTTGGTAAGCAGTATGACTTATATCGCCCACAACTCACTTGTGTTCTACTCGTGCATATAACATCAACGCATAAAACCTAGGCTTGGATGCCACTATTGGGGAACGTAGCAATTTCAAAAAAATTCCTACGCACATGCAAGATCATGGTGATGCATAGCAACGAGAGGGGAGAGTGTGATCTACATACCCTCGTAGACCGACAGCGGAAGCGTTATGACAACGCGGTTGATGTAGTCGTACGTCTTCACGGCCCGACCGATCAAGCACCGAAACTACGGCACCTCCGAGTTCTAGCACACGTTCAGCTCAATGACGATCCCCGGACTCCGATCCAACAAAGTGTCAGGGAAGAGTTCCGTCAGCACGACGACATGGTGACGATCTTGATGTTCTACTGTCGCAGGGCTTTGCCTAAGCACCACTACAATATTATCGAGGGCTATGGTGGAAGGGGGCACCGCACACGGCTAAGAGAACGATCTTAGAGATCAACTTGCGTGTCTAGGGGTGCCCCCTACCTCCGTATATAAAGGAGCCAAGGGCAGTGCGGCCGGCCCTAGGAGGAGGCGCGCAGGAGGAGTCCTACTCCTACCGGGAGTAGGACTCCCCCCCTTTCCCTAGTTGGATTAGGACTTGGGGAAGAAGGAAGAGAGGGAAGAAAGGAAAGGGGGGGGCGCCGCCCCCCTCCTTGTCCAATTCGGACTTGGGGGGGAGGGGCGCACAGAAGCCCCTAGGCCTCCTCTCCTCTTCCTCCACTAGGCCCATTAAGGCCCATTAGGTTACCGGGGGGTTCCGGTAACCTCCCGGTACTCCAGTAAAATGCCGATTTCACCCGGAACACTTCCGATGTCCAAACATAGGCTTCCAATATATCAATATTTATGTCTCGACCATTTCGAGACTCCTCGTCATGTTCATGATCATATCCGGGACTCCGAACTAACTTCGGTACATCAAAATATATAAACTCATAATGAAACTGTCATCATAACGTTAAGCGTGCGGACCCTACGGGTTCGAGAACAGTGTAGACATGACCGAGACATGTCTCCAGTCAATAACCAATAGCGGAACCTGGATGCTCATATTGGCTCCCACATATTCTACGAAGATCTTTTATCGGTCAGACCGCATAACAACATACTTTGTTCCCTTTGTCATCGGTATGTTACTTGCCCGAGATTCGATCGTCGGTATCTCAATACCTAGTTCAATCTCGTTACCGGCAAGTCTCTTTACTCGTTTCGTAATACATCATATCACAACTAACTCATTAGTTGTAATGCTTGCAAGGCTTATGTGATGTGCATTACCGAGAGGGCCCAGAGATACCTCTCCGACAATCGGAGTGACAAATCCTAATCTCGAAATACGCCAACCCAACATGTACCTTTGGAGACACATGTAGATCTCCTTTATAATCACCCAGTTACGTTGTGACGTTTGGTAGCACACAAAGTGTTCCTCCGGCAAACGGGAGTTGCATAATCTCATAGTCATAGGAACACGTATAAGTCATGAAGAAAGCAATAGCAACATACTAAACGATCGGGTGCTAAGCTAATGGAATGGGTCATGTCAATCACATCATTCTCCTAATAATGTGATCCCGTTAATCAAATGACAACACATGTCTATGGTTAGGAAACATAACCATCTTTGATTAACGAGGTAGTCAAGTAGAGGCATACTAGTGACGTTTAGTTTGTCTATGTATTCACACAAGTATTGTGTTTCCGGATAATACAATTCTAGCATGAACAATAAACATTTATCATGATATAAGGAAATAAAATAATAACTTTATTATTGCCTCTAGGGCATATTTCCTTCAATACCGACGATTGAATCTCGGGCAAGTAACATACCGATGACAAAGGGAACAACGTATGTTGTTATGTGGTTTGACCGATAAAGATCTTCGTAGAATATGTGGGAGCCAATATGATCATCCATATTTCGCTGTTGGTTATTGACAGGAGAGATGTTCGGTCATGTCTACATAGTTCTCGAATCCGTAGGGTCCGCACGCTTAACGTTCGATGACGATTTGTATTATGAGTTATGTGATTTGATGACCGAAGCTTG